>NW_026090929.1:0-10378 GCF_024586455.1 Bactrocera neohumeralis
CAGTTTTGATGTTATTGGAGTTGTCATAAAGTTGTCGTATAGCCATAACGACAATGTATTTGAAACAACTTCACAATCTTTAGCAATCGATATCTAATTTCGTAAAAATATGAACTTTACATATTTATGCTAATTAGCCTTTTTGAAGTTATAGGAGTTGTCATAGAGTTGTCGTATAGCGACAGTGTATTTGGAGCAATTTCACAATCTTATATTAAGGTGTAGAATTGAGTTTTTGGTACATACATATCAAGCAATAGATATCGAGTTGCGTAAAAATATGAACTTTGTATATTTATGCTAACTAGCCGTTTTGATGTTATTGGAGTAGTCATAGAGTTATCGTATAGCCATGACGTTAGAAAATTTGGACAATCTAAAGTTATTGTGTAGAATTTATTTTTGGGTACATATACATTAAGCAGTCGATATCAAGTTGCGTAAAAATATGAACTTTACATATTTATGCTAACTAGCCGTGTTGATGTTATTGGAGTGTTCATAGAGTTGTCGTATAGCCATAACGACAGTGTATTTGTAAAAACTTAACAATCTTAGATTAAAGTGTATAATCGATTTTTTAGTACATAGACATTAAGCAATCGATATCAAGTTTTGTAAAAATATGAACTTTACATATTTCTGTTAATTAGCCGCTTTGATGTTTTTGGAGTTGTCATAGAGTTGTCGTATAGCGACAGTGTAATTGGAGCAATTTCACAATCTTATATTGAGGTGTAGAATTGATTTTTTGGTACATACACACTAAGCAATATATTTCAAGTTGCGTAAAAATATTAACTTTACATATTTATGCTAACTAGCCGTTTTGATGTTATTGGAGTTGTCATAGAGTTGTCGTATAGCCATAACGACTGTGTATTTGGAGCAATTTCAGAATCTTATATTAAGGTGTAGAATCGATTTTTTAGTACATATACATTAAGCAATCGATATCAAGTTGCGTAAAAATATGAACTTTACATATTTATGCTAATTAGCCTTTTTGAAGTTATTGGAGTTGTCATAGAGTTGTCGTATAGCGACAGTGTAGCAATTTCACAATCTTATATTATAGTGTATAATCTATTTTTTAGTACATACACACTAAGCAATCGATATCAAGTTGCGTAAAAATATGAAATTTACATATTTATGCTAACTAGCCGTTTTGATGTTATTGGAGTAGTCATAGAGTTATCGTATAGCCATGACGTTAGAAAATTTGGAGCAATTTCACAATCTTATATTAAGGGTAGAATTTATTTTTGGGTACATATACATTAAGCAGTCGATATCAAGTTGCGTAAAAATATGAAATTTACATATTTATGCTAACTAGCCGTTTTGATGTTATTGGAGTAGTCATAGAGTTATCGTATAGCCATGACGTTAGAAAATTTGGAGCAATTTCACAATCTTATATTAAGGGGTAGAATTTATTTTTGGGTACATATACATTAAGCAGTCGATATCAAGTTGCGTAAAAATATGAACTTTACATATTTATGCTAACTAGCCGTTTTGATGTTATTGGAGTAGTCATAGAGTTATCGTATAGCCATGACGTTAGAAAATTTGGAGCAATTTCACAATCTTATATTAAGGTGTAGAATCGATTTTTTAGTACACATACATTAAGCAATCGATATCAAGTTGCGTAAAAATATGAACTTTACATATTTCCGTTAATTAGTCGTTTTGCTGTTATTGGAGTTGTCATAGAGTTGTCGTATAGCCATAAAGAGAGTGTATTTGGAACAACTTTACAATCTTAAATTAAGGTTTTGAATTGATTTTTTGGTACATACACTTCAAGCAATCGATACCAAGTTGCGTAAAAATATGAACTTTACATATTTAAGCTAATTAGCCTTTTTGATAATATGCGAGTTGTCATAGAGTTGTCGTATAGCCATAACGACAGTTTATTTGAAACAACTTCACAATCTTAAGCAATCGATATCAAGTTGCGTAAAAATATGAACTTTACATATTTATGCAAATTAGCCTTTTTGAAGTTGTTGGAGTCGTCATAGGGTTGTCGTATAGCCATAACGACAGTGTATTTGGAGCAATTTCGTTATCTTAAATCAAGGTGTAGAATTGATTTTTTAGTACATACACATTAAGCAATCGATATCGAGTTGCGTAAAAATATGAACTTTACATATTTCTGTTAATTAGCCGTTTTAATGTTATTGGAGTCTTAGAGTTGTCCTACAGCAATAGCAACAGCGTATTTGGAACAATTTCATTATCTTAAATTAAGGTGTAGAATTGATTTTTTAGTACATACACATTAAGCGATCGATATCAAGTTGCGTAAAAATATGAACTTTATATATTTATGCTAACTAGCCGTTTCGATGTTATTGAAGTTGTCATAGGGTTGTCGTATAGCCATAACGACAGTGTATTTGGAGCGATTTCATAATCTTAAGTTAAGGTGTAGAATTGATTTTATGGTACATATACATTAAGCAATCGATTTCAAGTTGCGTAAAAATATGAACTTTACATATTTCTGTTAATTAGCCGTTTTGATGTTATTGGAGTCATAGAGTTGTCCTACAGCAATAGCGACAGTGTATTTGGAACAAATTTACAATCTTAAATTAAGGTGTAGAATTGATTTTATGGTACGTACTCTTTAAGCAATCGATTTCAAGTTGCGTAAAAATATGAACTTTACATATTTCTGTTAATTAGCCGTTTTAATGTTATTGGAGTCATAGAGTTGTCCTACAGCAATAGCGACAGTGTATTTGGAACAAATTTACAATCTTAAATTAAGGTGTTGAATTGATTTTTTGGTACCTACACATCAAGCAATCGAAATCAAGTTGCGTAAAAATATGAACTTTACATATTTAAGCTAATTAGCCTTTTTGATATTATGGGAGTTGTCATAGAGTTGTCGTATAGCCATAACGACAGTGTATTTGGAACAACTTAACAATCTTAAGTAATCGATATCAAGTTGCGTAAAAATATGAACTTTACATATTTATGCAAATTAGCCTTTTTGAAGTTATTGGAGTTCTCATAGAGTTGTCGTATAGCCATAACGATAGTGTATTTGGAGCAATTTCATTATCTTAAATTAAGGTGTAGAATTGATTTTTTAGTACATACACATTAAGCAATCGATATCGAGTTGAGTAAATATATGAACTTTAAATATTTCTGTTAATTAGCCGTTTTGCTGTTATTGGAGTTGTCATAGAGTTGTCGTATAGCCATAACGACAGCGTATTTGGAACATTTTTACAATCTTAAATTAATGTGTAGAATTGATATTTTAGTACATACACGTTAAGCAATCGATATCAAGTTGCGTAAATATATGAACTTTACATATTTATGCTAACTAGTTTTTTTTAAGTTATTGGAGCCATCATAGAGTTGTCGTATAGCCATAACGACAGTGTATTTGGAGCAATTTCGCAATTTTATTATAAGGTGTAGAATCGATTTTTTGGTACATACAGATTAAGCAATCGATATCAAGTTGCGTAAAGATATGAACTTTACATATTTCTGTTAATTAGCCGTTTGCTGTTATTCGAGTCATAGAGTTGTCCTACAGCCATAAAGACAGTGTATTTAGAACAACTTTACAGGCTTAAATTAAGGTGAAGAATTGATTTTATGGTACATATACATTAAGCAATCGATACCAAGTTTCGTAGAAATATGAACTTTACATATTTCTGTTAATTAGCCGTTTTGATGGAGTTGTCATAGAGTTGTCTTATAGCCATAACGACAGTGTATTTGGAGCAATTTCACAATCTTAGATCAAGGTGTAGAATCGATTTTTTAGTACATACACACTAAGCAATCGATATCAAGTTGCGTAAAAATATGAAATTTACATATTTTTGCTAACTAGCCGTTTTGATGTTATTGGAGTAGTCATAGAGTTATCGTATAGCCATGACGTTAGAAAATTTGGAGCAATTTCACAATCTTATATTAAGGGGTAGAATTTATTTTTGGGTACATATACATTAAGCAGTCGATATCAAGTTGCGTAAAAATATGAACTTTACATACTTATGCTAACTAGCCGTTTTGATGTTATTGGAGTTGTCATAGAGTTGTCGTATAGCCATAACGACAGTGTATTTGGAGCAATTTCACAATCTTATATTAAGGTGCAGAATCGATTTTTCAGTACACATACATTAAGCAATCGATATCAAGTTGCGTAAAAATATGAACTTTACATATTTCCGTTAGTTAGTCGTTTTGCTGTTATTGGAGTTGTCATAGAGTCGTCGTATAGCCATAAAGAGAGTGTATTTAGAACAACTTTACAGGCTTAAATTAAGGTGAAGAATTGATTTTTTGGTACATACACACTAAGCAATCGATATCAAGTTGCGTAGAAATATGAACTTTACATATTTATGCTAATTAGCCGTTTTGATGGTAGTGTCATAGAGTTGTCATAGAGTTGTCTTATAGCCATAACGACAGTGTATTTGGAGCAATTTCACAATCTTATATTAAGGGGTAGAATTGATTTTTTAGTACATACACATCAAGCAATCGATATCAAGTTGCGTAAAAAAATGAACTTTAAATATTTCTGTTAATTAGCCGTTTTGCTGTTATTGGAGTTGTCATAGAGTTGTCGTATAGCCATAACGACAGCGTATTTGGAACATTTTTACAATCTTAAATTAATGTGTAGAATTGATATTTTAGTACATACACGTTAAGCAATCGATATCAAGTTGCGTAAAATATGAACTTTACATATTTATGCTAATTAGCCGTTTTGAAGTTATTGGAGTTGTCATAAAGTTGTCGTATAGCCATAACGACCGTGTATTTGGAGCAATTTCATTATCTTAAATAAAGATGTAGAACTGATTTTTTGTACATACAGATTAAGCAATCGATATCAAGTTGCGTAAAAAGCTAATGAACTTTTACATATTTCTGTTAATTTGAGCCGTTTTGCAATCTTTATTAAGGTCATGTTATTGTACATCACTTATAACATTATAATTTATAACATCAACTATATTAATGTGTAGAATCGATTTTTTAGTACATACACATCAAGCAATCGATATCAAGTTTCGTAAAAATATGAACTTTACATATTTCTGTCAATTAGCCGTTTTTTTGTTATTGGAGTTGTCATAGAGTTGTCGTATAACCATAACGACAGTGTATTTGGAACAATTTTACAATCTTATATTAAGGTGTGAATCGATTTTTTAGTACATACACATTAACAGGTTCTCTGTCCCCATACAAAAATTAATTTTTAACGGTACACGTGCAACACTTATTTTTTAGAGGTTATCGATGAATTTGTTAACTATCCCACACATCTTGAAGGCGATATAATGGTAACAAAAAATTTGTATCAGCTATGATACACGAACGTGTCACTACGAAGTTGAATTGCATACGCTCAATGTATCATTAGTGATACATATCATATATTTTTTAATATATTTATATATATATATATCATATATCATATAATGTGATACATTAGATTTGTAAAAATTAACTAGCAGTTTTGATGTTATTGAAGTTGTCATAAAGTTGTCGTATAGCCATAACGACAATGTATTTGGAGCAGCTTCGTAATCTTATATTAAGGTGTAGAATCGATTTTTAGTACATACACATTAAGCAATCGATATCAAGTTGCGTAAAAATATGAACTTTACATATTTATGCTAATTAGCCGTTTTGATGTTATTGGGAGTCATAGAGTTGTCGTATAGCATAGCGACAGTGTATTTGGACAATTTCACAATCTTATATTAAGGTGTAGAATTGAGTTTTTGGTACATACACATTAAGCAATCGATATCGAGTTGCGTAAAAATATGAACTTTGTATATTTATGCTAACTAGCCGTTTTGATGTTATTGGAGTTGTCATAGAGTTGTCGTATAGCCATAACGACAGTGTATTTGGTGCAATTTCGCAATTTTATTATAAGGTGTAGAATCGATTTTTTGGTACATACAAATTAAGCAATCGATATCAAGTTGCGTAAAAATATGAACTTTACATATTTATGCAAATTAGCCGTTTTGATGTTATTGTCATAGAGTTGTCGTATAGCCATAACGACATTGCATTTTGAGCAATTTCACAATCTTATATTAAGGTGTATAACCGATTTTTTAGTACATACACATTAAGCAATCGATATCAAGTTGCGTAAAAATATGAACTTTACATATTTATGCTAACTAGCCGTTTTGATGTTATTGGAGTTGTCATAGAGTTGTCGTATAGCCATAACGACAGTGTATTTGGAGCACTTTCAGAATCTTATATTAAGGTGCAGAATCGATTTTTTAGTACACACATTAAGCAATCGATATCAAGATGCGTAAAAATATGAACTTTACATATTTCTGTTAATTAGCCGTTTTGATGTTATTGGAGTTGTCATAGAGTTGTCGTATAGCCATAACGACAGTGTATTTGGAACAACTTTACAATCTTAAATTAAGGTGTTGAATTGATTTTTTGGTACATACACATCAAGCAATCGATATCAAGTTGCGTAAAAATATGAACTTTACATATTTAAGCTAATTAGCCTTTTTGATAATATGGGAGTTGTCATAGAGTTGTCGTATAGCCATAACGACAGTGTATTTGAAACAACTTCACAATCTTAAGCAATCGATATCAAGTTGCGTAAAAATATGAACTTTACATATTTATGCAAATTAGCCTTTTTGAAGTTATTGGAGTTGTCATAGAGTTGTCCTTTAGCAATAGCGACAATGTATTTAGAACAACTTAACAATCCTAAATTAAGGTGTAGAATTGATTTTTTAGTACATACACATTAAGCAATCGATATCAAGATGCGTAAAAATATGAACTTTACATATTTATGCAAATTAGCCGTTTTGATGTTATTAGAGTTGTCATAGAGTTGTCCTATAGCAATAGCGACAGTGTATTTGGAACAAATTTACAATCTTATATTAAGGTGTAGAATCGATTTTTTGATACATACACATTAAGCAATCGATAACAAGATGCGTAGGTATATGAACTTTACATATTTCTTCTAATTAGCCGTTTTGATGTTACTGGAGTTGTCATAGAGTTGTTGCATAGCCATAACGACAGTGTATTTGGAACAATTTCACAATCTTATATTAAGGTGTAGAATCGATTTTTTAGTACATATACATTAAGCAATCGATATCAAGTTGCGCAAAAATATGAACTTTACATATTTCTGTTAATTAGCCGTTTTGATGTTATTGGAGTCATAGAGTTGTCCTACAGCAATAGCGACAGTGTATTTGGAACAAATTTACAATCTTAAATTAAGGTGTTGAATTGATTTTTTGGTACATACACATCAAGCAATCGAAATCAAGTTGCGTAAAAATATGAACTTTACATATTTATGCTAATTAGCCTTTTTGAAGTTTTTGGAGTTGTCATAGAGTTGTCGTATAGCCATAGCGACAGTGTATTTGGAACAATTTCACAATCCTAAATTAAGATGTAGAATCGATTTTTTGGTACATACACATTAAGCAATCGATATCAAGTTGCGTAAAAATATGAACTTTACATATTTATGCTAACTAGCCGTTTTGATGTTATTGGAGTTGTCATAGAGTTGTCGTATAGCCATAACGACAATGCATTTGGAACAGCTTCAAGAATCTTAAATTAAGGTATAGAATTGAATTTTTTGGTACATACACATTAAGCAATCGATATCAAGTTGCGTAAAAATATGAACTTTACATATTTATGCTAATTAGCCGTTTTGATGTTATTGGAGTTGTCATAGAGTTTGTCGTATAGCCATAACGACAGTGTATTTGGAGCAATTTCACAATCTTATATTAAGGTGTAGAATTGATTTTTTGGTACATACACATTAAGCAATCGATATCAAGTTGCGTAAAAATATGAACTTTACATATTTATGCTAACTAGCCGTTTTGATGTTATTGGAGTTGTCATAGAGTTGTCGTATAGCCATAACGACAGAATATTTGGAGCAATTTCACAATCTTATATTAAGGTGTAGAATCGATTTTTGATACATATACATTAAGCAATCGATATCAAGTTGCGTAAAAATATGAACTTTACATATTTATGCTAACTAGCCGTTTTGATGTTATTGGAGTTGTCATAGAGTTGTCGTATAGCCATAACGACAGTGTATTTGGAGCAATTTCGCAACCTTATATTTAGTTGCGGAATCGATTTTTTAGTACACATACATTAAGAAATCGATATCAAGTTGCGTAAAAATTTGAACTTTACATATTTCTCTTAATTAGCCGTTTTGATGTTATTGGAGTTGTCATAGAGTTGTCGTATAGCCATAAAGAGAGTGTATTTGGAACAACTTTACAATCTTAAATTAAGGTGTTGAATTGATTTTTTGGTACATACACATCAAGCAATCGATATCAAGTTGCGTAAAAATATGAACTTTACATATTTAAGCTAATTAGCCTTTTTGATGTTATTGGATTGTCATAGAGTTGTCGTATAGCCATAACGACGACAATTTACAATCTTATTTGTAGAACAATTTTTTGGTACATAATCTTAAGCAATCGATATCAAGTTGCGGAAAAATAAGAACTTTACATATTTATGCTAATTAGCCTTTTTGATGTTATTGGAGTTGTCATAGAGTTGTCGCATAGCCATAACGACAGCGTATTTGGAAAAACTTTACAATCTTAAATTAAGGTGTAGAATTGATTTTTTAGTACATACACATTAAGCAATCGATATCAAGTTGCGTAAAAATATGAACTTTACATATTTATGCTAATTAGCCGTTTTGATGTTATTGGAGAGTCATAGAGTTGTCCTACAGCCATAGCGACAGTGTATTTGGTGCAATTTCACAATCTTATATTAAGGTGTAGAATCGATTTTTTGGTACATACACATTAAGCAATCGATATCAAGTTGCGTAAAAATACGAACTTTACATATTTATGCTAAATTAGCCGTTTTGATGTTATTGGAGTTGTTTAGTGTATTTGGAACAATTTCACAATCTTATATTAAGGTGTATTGATTTTTTGGTACATAGCAATCGATATCAAGTTGTAAAAATATGTAATTAGCCGTTTTGATGTTATTGGAGTTGTCATAGAGTTGTCGTATAGCCATAACGACAGTGTATTGGGAGCAATTTCACAATCTTAAGTTAAGGTGTAGAATCGATTTTTTGATACATACACATTAAGCAATCGATATTAAGATGCGTAAAAATATGAATTTTACATATTTATGCTAATTAGCCGTTTTGATGTTATTGGAGTTGTCATAGAGTTGTCGTATAGCCAAAGCGACAGTGTATTTGGAGCGTTTTTACAATCTTATATTAAGGTGTAGAATTGATTTTTTGGTACATACACATTAAGCAATCGATATCAAGTTGCGTAAAAATATGAACTTTACGTATTTATGCTAATTAGCCTTTTTGATGTTTTTGGAGTTGTCATAGAGTTGTCGTATAGCCATAACGACAGTGTATTTGGAGCAATTTAACAATCTTATATTAAGGTGTAGAATCGATTTTTTGGTACATACACATTAAGCAATCGATATCAAGTTGCGTAAAAATATGAACTTTACATATTTATGCTAACTAGCCGTTTTGATGTTATTGGAGTTGTCATAGAGTTGTCGTATAGCCATAACGACAATGTATTTGGAGCAACTTCACAATCTTATATTAAGGTGTAGAATCGATTTTTTGGTACATACAGATTAAGCAATCGATATCAAGTTGCGTAAAAATATGAACTTTACATATTTATGCTAACTAGCCGTTTTGATGTTATTGGAGTTGTCATAGAGTTGTCGTATAGCCATAACGACAGTGTATTTGGAACAATTTAACAATCTTAAATTAAGGTGTAGAATCGATTTTTTAGTACATAGACATTAAGCAATCGATATCAAGTTGCGTAAAAATATGAACTTTACATATTTCTGTTAATTAGCCGTTTTGATGTTTTTGGAGTTGTCATAGAGTTGTCGTATAGCCATAAGCGACAGTGTATTTGGAGCAATTTCACAATCTTATATTAAGGTGTAGAATTGATTTTTTGGTACATACACACTAAGCAATATATTTCAAGTTGCGTAAAAATATTAACTTTACATATTTATGCTAATTAGCCGTTTTGATGTTATTGGAGTTGGCATAGAGTTGTCCTATAGCAATAGCGACAATGTATTTGGAACAATTTAACAATCTTATATTAAGGTGTAGAATCGATTTTTTGAGTACATATACATTAAGCAATCGATATCAAGTTGCGTAAAAATATGAACTTTACATATTTATGCTAATTAGCCTTTT
>NW_026090930.1:0-2267 GCF_024586455.1 Bactrocera neohumeralis
AACGTAAAATTATGGAATTTTTTCCAAATACACTGCCGTTATGGTCTAATGTCAACTTGAGTAAGATGAAAAAAGTTAATTAACTTTAATATGTTAAGCTAATGATTTGAGGTAACTTGATATGGATTTCTAAATGTGTACATGCAAGAAAATCGGTTTTATACCTAAATGTAAAATTCTGGAATTTTCCAAATGCACTGCCATTTTCTTTATGCCAACTTCAGTAAGATGAAGAAGATTAATTAACTTTAATATGTGAAGCTAATGATTTGAACCCACTTGATATGGATTTTTAAATGTGTACATGCCAGAAAATCCACTGCCATTATGGTCTAATGTCAACTTGAGTAAGGTGGTGAGGGTTAATTAACTGTAATATGTTAAGCTAATGATTTGAGGTAACTTGATATGGATTTCTAAATGTGTACATGAAAGAAAATCGGTTTTATACCTAAATGTAAAATTCTGGAATTTTCCAAATGCACTGCCATTTTCTTTATGCCAACTTCAGTAAGATGAAGAAAATTAATTAACTTTAAGATGTGAAGCTAGGGATTTGAGGCAACTTGATATGGATTTCTAAATGCGTACATGCAAGAAAATCGGTTTTATACCTAAATGTAAAATTGTTGAATTTTTTTCCAAATGCACTGCCATTTTCTTTATGCCAACTTCAGTAAGATGAAGAAGATTAATTAACTTTAATATGTGAATTTAATGATTTGAAGCAACTTGATATGGATTTCTAAATGTGTACATGCAAGAAAATCGGTTTTATACCTAAGTGTAAAATTATGGAATTTTCCAAATGCACTGCCATTTTCTTTATGCCAACTTCAGTAAGATGAAGAAGATTAATTAACTTTAATATGTGAATTTAATAATTTGAAGCAACTTGATGTGGATTTCTAAATGTGAACATGCAAGAAAGTCGGTTTTATACCTAAATGAAAAATTATGGAATTTTTCCAAATGCACTGCCGTTTTGGCTTTATGCCAACTTCTGTAAGATGAAGAATATTTATTAACTTTAATATGTGAATTTAATAATTTGAAGCAACTTGATATGGATTTCTAAATGTGTAAATGCAGGAAAATCGGTTTTATACCTAAACGTAAAATTATGGAATTTTTCCAAATGCACTGCCGTTTTGGCTTTATGCCAACTTCTGTAAGATGACGAAAGTTAACTACTTTGAATATGTGACGTTAATGACTTGAATCAACTCGATATGGATCGCTAAATGTTTAAGTGCAGGAAAATCGGTTTTATACCTATATGTAAAATTGTGATTTTTTCCAAATGCACTGCCGTTATGGCTTTATGCCAACTCGATGCTAAATACGGTTTAGTAAAATGAAGGATTTCTTAAAACATGCCACGGTTTTATACCTAAATGTAAAATGGAATTTTTCCAAATGCACTGCCATTATTTTCTTATGTCAACTTGAGTAAGATGCTGAGGGTTAATTTACTTTAAAATGTTAAGCTAATGATTTGAGGTAACTTGATATGGATTTCTTAATGTGTACATGCTAAACACGGTTTTATACCTAAATGTAAAGTTCTGGAATTTTCCAAATGCACTGCCATTTTGGCTTTATGCCAACTTGAGTAAGATGAAGAAGATTAATTAACTTTAATATGTGAAGCTAGGGATTTGAAGCAACTTGATATGGATTTCAAATGTGTACATGCAAGAAAATCGGTTTCATACCTAAGTGTAAAACTCTAGCATTTTCCAAATGCACTGCCGTTAAGGTCTAATGTCAACTTGAGTAAGATGGTGAGGGTTAATTAAATTTAATATGTTAAGCTAATGATTTGAAGCAACTTTATATGGATTTCTAAATGTGTACATGCAAGAAGTCGGTTTTATACCTAAATGAAAAATTGTTGAATTTTTCCAAATGCACTGCCGTTATGGCTTTATGCCAACTTCTGTAAGATGAAGAAGATCAATTAACTTTACTATGTTAAGCTAATGATTTGAGGTAACTTGATATGGACTTCTAAATGTGTACATGCAAGAAAATCGGTTTTATACCTAAATGTAAAATTCTGGAAATTTCCAAATGCACTGCCATTTTCTTTATGCCATCTTAAGTAAGATGAAGAAGTTTAATTAACTTTAATATGTGAAGCTAATGATTTGAAGCAACTTGATATGGATTTCTAAATGCGTACATGCAAGAAAGTCGGTTTTATACCTAAACGTAAAATTATGGAATTTTTTCCAAATACACTGCCGTTATGGTCTAATGTC
>NW_026090931.1:0-12365 GCF_024586455.1 Bactrocera neohumeralis
ATCGAATTTCCAAAGGAATTTACATAATGACTGGACTACTAAAAACTACTCGAGATAGATATAAGTTATGTATATATAAATGATCAGGATGACAGGAAAAGATGAAATCGTTGACTGTATGTCTGTCCGTCCGTCCGTAACTTGAGTAAAAATTGAGATATCTAATGAAACTTGGTAAGCGGTTCCTTAGTACAAAAAAATTCGTTTTCATAGATGGGCGTAATTGGACCATTGCCACGACCACATAAATGACATAACCAAACCCTAAATTCAGATATGCTGTAATTTGTTACAGAGGATTGCAGTATCAAAGGGCATCAGTGGGATATTTTTTTTTTGTTTAATGATGAAGCGGCCCCGCCTTCTAAAAAGTTTAATGTACGTATGTATATCCTAAACCACTTAAGCTACTACAACCACCTTTTGTTGAACACAAATCTTATGAGAACTTCTACTGCAATGAAAGTAGATGAAATCGAGGATAACTCTCGCTCATTCCCTTTAAATGTTGCTGTTAAAATCTCTGTAAAATCGCGATAAATCAATAACTAAATACGCCTGAGACATTAAATTTACCACCAAGATGGTATGATAGAGCTTTTTAGAGTCGTGTGGAATTGGTTTGCTGGGCGTGGCACTGCCCACTGTTTGAGAAATCTCATACCTCGGGAAACCCAACCAACCCATTTCTGACAAAATTTGCACGTACATTTTTTTTCACGTTCCTATGTCACGTTAAGAAAACTGAAAATTCAGGAATAATCCTTCCCGGTAATGGTAATATTCCAAACACTGGCGACATGTTTCTTACGAGTGGTTCCTCCAATTCCTTGACGAAACTTAGAATCAGCAAATAGACCAAAATAAGAATATCTGTAAATTTTCTAGTGGTCAAAGTTGCTCCATTGTTTTTATGCAATCTAAATTTCGAGATCAAACAAAAAATTACATTATAATTTTTTAACGACCTCAAAATTTTAGTGAAAAATTTCTAGCAGTTATCCAATTTCATGCAAAAATCTCCAGCTCTGACAAAAATATTTTTAAAATCCAAAAATACTTCCAAATCCAAAAAACATTTAACGTATAACGACAACTTTGAATTTTTTTTGTTGTTCATGGAATCAGAGTCTCATACTTTTGAACACTGATTCTTATGTAAAATTTAACGAGGAATCGAATGGGAAAGTCAATTTTGAAAAAGTTATGAAAAAGCATAAAAACGGGATTTTTGGAAAAATGTTTTTTTTTTTTTGATTTTGAAAAATATTTTTGTCAGAAAAAGCTGAGATTTTCTACATAAAATTATAACTGGAAAATTTTTTTCACTCAATCTTGAGGTCGTTAAAAAATAAAAGAAATAGTCATTTTTTTGTTTGATCTCAATTTAAATTGCGCGCGAAGAAACAATTGAGCAACTTTGACCACTAAAAAGTTTACAGATATTCTTATTTTGGTCTATATTATGATATTCTAAAGTTTCGTCAAAATGGGAGAACCACGGGTACAAAACCATGTCGCCAATTGATGGAATGGCCCATATGTATGTCGAAAATGGGTTGAATCGGACCAACGCTTTCCTTAGCTTCCATATACTTAATAATACTTTGTACAGCATATATTCCGCAATATGTGAGTCATCCCAATGAAAATATGAAAGGGTATTTTACACATAACAGTGTATCTTTATGCCCAGAATAGATAAACTTGAGCGAATATCAGTATTTTCGAACATCCGGCTGACTTTACTATATATTATATGGTTAATTTTGTAGTAAATGACATGTTAGTAGCATGTCGATACTACCCCAACTCCCATGTACATACATACTACATATGTATAGTGATTTCCGTTTTTACATGAGAACCTATGTGTCTCTCAGCATAGCAGTTATATTATATATAGTATATATATCAACCCAAACTTAGCCTTTTCCTTACTTGTTAACACTTCTTTCGGCAACTTCTTCTTCTTAATTATGTAGACACGCTTACGCGATTATAGCCGAGTTAACAACAGCGCGCCAGTCGTTTCTCCTTTCGCTACGGCGCCAATTGATATTCCAGCGTATCAGGTCCTTCCACTGGTCCTTCCAACGGGTGGGAGGTCTCTCTTCCCTGCTTCCCGGCGGGTACAGCGTCGAATACTTTCAGAGCTGGAGTGTTTTCGTCCATTCGGACAACATGACCTAGCCAGCGCAGCCGCTGTCTTTTAATTCGCTGAACTATGTCAATGTCGTCGTATATCTCGTACAGCTCATCATTCCATCGAATGCGATATTCGCCGTGGCCAACGCGCAAAGGACCATAAATCTTTCGCAGAACTTTTCTCGAAAACTCGCAATGTCGACTCATCAGTTGTTGACAACGTCCAAGCCTCTGCACCATATAGCAGGACGGGAATTATGAGCGACTTATAGAGTTTGGCTTTTGTTCGTCGAGAGAGGACTTTACTTTTCAATTGCCTACTCAGTCCGAAGTAGCACCTGTTGGCAAGAGTTATCCTGCGCTGGATTTCTAGGCTGACATTGTTGGTGGTGTTTACGCTTGTTCCAAGATAGACGAAATTATCTGCGTCCTCGAAGTTATGACTTTCAACAGTGACGTGAGAGCCAAGTCGCGAGTGCGACGACGGTTTTTTTGATGACAGGAGATATTTCGTCTTGCCCTCGTTCACTGTCAGACCCATTTTCTGTGCTTCCTTGTCCAGCCTGGAGAAAGCAGAACTAACGGCGCGGGTGTTGAGGCCGATGATATCAATATCGTCGGCATACGCCAGCAGCTGTACACTCTTATAGAAGATGGTACCTTCTCTACTAAGTTCTGCAGCTCGAACTTTTTTCTCCAGAAGCAGGTTGAAGAAGTCGTACGATAGGGAGTCGCCTTGTCTGAAACCTCGTTTGGTATCGAACGGCTGAGAGGTCCTTCCCGATCCGACGGGAGTTTTTGGTGTTGCTCAACGTCAGTTTACACAGCCGTATTAGTTTTGCGGGATACCAAATTCAGACATCGTGGCATAAAGGCAGCTCCTTTTCGTGGTATCGAAAGCAGCTTGAAATCGACGAAGAGGTGGTGTGTGTCGATTCTCCTTTCACGGGTCTTTTCCAAGATTTGGCGCATGGTGAATATCTGGTCGGTTGTTGATTTTCCAGGTCTGAAGCACACTGATAAGGTCCAATCAGTTTGTTGACGGTGTGCTTTAATTCACACACGCTGATAGAACCTTATATGCGATGTTGAGGAGGACTAATCCTACGGTAGTTGGCGCAGATTGTGGGGTCTCTCTTTTTGTGGATTGGACAGAGCAGAATTAAATTTCAATCATTGGGCCATATTTTACAAAGAAGTTGATGCATGCTCCTTATTAGTTCTTCGCCGCCGTGTTTGAATAGCTCGGCCGGCAATCCGTCGGCCCCTGCCGCATTGTTGTTCTTCAGGCGGGCAATTGCTATTGGAACTTCTTCATGGTCGGGTAATGGAACGTCTGCTCCATCGTCATCGATTGGGGAATCGGGTTCTCCTTCTCCTGGTGTTGTGCGTTCACTGCCATTCAGCAGGCTGAGGAAGTGTTCCCTCCATAATTTAAGTATGCTCTGGGCATCGGTCACTAGATCACCTTTGGGGGTTCTACAAGTATGCTCCGGTCTTGAAACCTTCTGTAAGCCGCCGCATTTTTTCGTAGAATTTTCGAGCATTACCCCTGTCGGCCAGCTTATCAAGCTCTTCGTACTCACGCATTTCGGCCTCTTTCTTCTTCTGTCTGCAAATGCGTCTCGCTTCCCTCTTCAACTCTCGGTATCTATCCCATCCCGCACGTGTAGTGGTCGATCGTAACGTTGCGAGGTAGGCAGCCTGTTTTCTCCGCTGCGACACGGCACTCTCGTCGTACCAGCTGTTCTTTTTCTCTTTCCGAAAACCAATGGTTTCGGATGCAGCTGTACGTAAGGAGTTTGAAATGCCGTCCCACAGTTCCCTTATACCGAGTTGTTGATGAGTGCTCTCAGAGAGCAGGAGTGCAAGCCGAGTAGAAAATCGTTCGGCAGTCTGTTGTGATTGCAGCTTTCGACGTCGAACCTTCCTTGTGTTTGTTGGCGTGCGTTTTTTGCTGCACAGAGGCGGGTGCGAATCTTGGCTGCAACAAGATAGTGGTCCGAGTCGATGTTAGGACCTCGGAGCGCACGCACATCTAAAACACTGGAGACGTGTCTTCCGTCTATCACAACATGATCGATCTGGTTGGTAGTTTTTCGATCCGGAGACAGCCAGGTAGCTTTTTTATGCTGGAATCTAGTACTACAGATAACCATATTTCGGGCCCCGGCGAAGTCGATCAGCCTCAACCCATTTGGGGATGTTTCGTCGTGGAGGCTGAATTTACCGACCGTAGTGCCAAAGACACCTTCTTTGCCCACCCTGGCGTTGAAGTCGCCAAGCACGATTTTGACATCGTGGCGGGGGCATCTCTCATAAGCGCGCTCCAAGCGCTCATAAAAGGCATCTTTGGTCACATCGTCCTTCTCATCCGTCGGGGCGTGGGCGCAGATCAGCGATATGTTGAAGAACCTCGCTTTGATGCGGATTGTGGTTAGACGTTCATTCACCGCAGTGAATGATAGTACTCGGCGACGGAGTCTCTCTCCCACCACGAATCCTACACCAAACTTGCGCTCCTTTATATGGCCACTGTAGTAAATGTCACAAGGACCTACTCGTCTCTGTCCTTGTCCCGTCCATCGCATTTCTTGACGGCGGTGATGTAGCTGCTCATTTATTGGAACTGCCGATTTCGGATTCCTATAGCATAGTACTGCCATAGAAACATAAGTTCTTTTATGAAATTCTTCTTTAGTTGATGAGATATCTACACGAAACTTGACGTGGATTTTTGCTTATAGAAACTTCACAATTTCCGAAGAAAGTGTTGAGATTAGACTCTACTATACTTGTAGCTGCCACACAAACTGAATGATCAAAATCAAGTAATTTGAGGAATATTTTGTATTTTTAAAGGATGTTGTGGCTTTGATGCAATCAAAATTAACGTTTAATGGTTTTATTGTTGTAATATCAGTACATGAATCTCTAGTTATTTTATGCCCTCGTTGCTCATGACGATTAAAGTTGACGCAACGTGTCAAACTTGTAGCAAATAACGTGAAGTATACCGCCTCGGATGTGATAACGAAAAACAAACTACTTTGGGCATTCAATAACCTCGAACCATTTAAGTTTCCTGATATGGACGGTATTTTCTCAGCCATTATGCAGAATGTATCATGAGTGCTGATACCATTCTTGATGACAATATGTGATGGATGTTTAAGGCTTAGCTGTGTACCTTAACTTTAAAAAGAAAGGAGGATAATATCCTCCTGAAGACACTTGAAATGATTTTAGATGTCTACAAGTACATCAAGTACAACATTCCATCGGCTAACCTATCGATAACTTAACACGACTATGCCAAGGGTAGATCCACTAAGACTACACTTCACTCGTTAAGCGTAAATATAAGGAGATCGGGAAGATAGACACAGAATAGAACGAAACCAGATTGCTCAGACGAGCGCGATCAGGAACTCCTCGAGAGTTGTACTCTCGCCTCACCTGTGGTCACTTTCAGCAAATAAACTTCTGGGAAAATTTGAGAAACATAAAAAAAAACATATCGAGATGACATAGCTATACTAGTGACGGGAAACTTGATGGAGAGCGCTCTAAAAGTCGTACACCAATGGGCATTATCGACTAGCCTAAAGGTGAATGCCAGTAAGGGGAATATGGTACTATTTAAAAGGAGGCTCAAGATACCGTCATGGAAACCCCCGAGGGGTAGAATTAACTACTAAGGATCATGTCAAGTACCAGTGAGTAACTGGGTGTAAAAGTCCCGTTGAGCTCTCTATGCCTGTAAGAAGATGCTACGGTCAACATAACGGGTATCATTTGTCCTTAAGCATTGGTGTTACACAACGGTAGTCTAGCCAAACTTACTATACGATGTTTTGGCGTGGTTCCGCTGAAAGTTAAATATCATATAGGAAACCGTTGGAACGATCGTCAAGATCACGCGCAAGGAAACAGAAGGAAAACGTGTAAGCTCTCTACTCACACGGACTCGAAAAGACTGTAGAATGGTTGTTGACCTCGTGCTGTGCAAGGGACTGGATAAAGTATCAGAGTATGGTGTGACAGCCAGCCAGTATAATCTAACCTAACCTAAGGTCTCCTGGAGGTCTCTTGGTAAGACCTCTTTACAACTACTCTACTTTCAATTAAACTAATATGTGTTTATAAATATACATGCTTATGTAATTAATTTCAATGAGATGCTATTTATATTTTAGTGCTCGCAATTATTTGTTCTAAATTATAGATGCAAATTTTCCATGTATTAAGTCATCCGTAAGTAATGTAATTTTCTGAAAGCGGCAAATGCTTTCGAATTATTTTATGTAACATATACATGCACTTATCATAGTATATGTTATTTTGGCTTATTCGGTTACTCTCACGACAAGCCCAACGTTGTACACGATTAGGATCTACATATGGATGTACAAGGAGCTTTCCAAAGTAAACTTAAAAAAACACAGAACAAATGGTTTTTTCGGCAAAATAAATTTATTTTATTCAAAGTAGTCTCCTTCAGCTTCAATACAGCTTTTGCATGGTCCAAAAGCATGTCGAACGAGTGTTTTAGCTCGTTGGCCGGTATGGCCGTCAGTATGCCGGTGCAAGCCTTTTGAATGGCTTCTACGTCTGCATAACGCTTTCTTTTCATGGGCAAATGCATTTTTTCGAAAAGAAAGAAGTCGCACGGTGCCATATGAGGTGAATACGAGGAGTAGTTAATGGTTAAAATATGATGTTTGGTCAAATAATCGTCATTCCAATTTGGATTCTGAGCAATTTTTGGTGGTCAGTCAATTTGTGCACCCACCTTTCGTAAGCCCAAATGTTCGGTGAAAATGCAATAAATCGATGTGTTTGAGATGTTCAACTCCATTTCTATGAATTTCAGTGATGAGTTCGGCTAATTTTTGAAGAATTCACGCACAGTTTCTATGGAATTTCCGGTGATCACGGATTTTGATTGGCCCACATGTTGATCGTCATTTATGTCTTCACGACCTCTTTGAAAACGTTGAAATCACTCGTGCACTCTGCTGCATGGGATAGAAACATCGCCGCATAAACTTGTTTCATCAATTGAAACGTTTCGGTAAAAGTTTTACCAATTTTAAAACAAAATTTTAATGTTGGCTCTTTGTTCGAAGCTCACCGCACTGATAACACAAACATACTGATACTTAAAAACGCAATAACTTCACTTCCAGTCAATGAAATGGTGAAATTCTCACTAGCCAATCGATAAAGGTAGTAGATTCTAAATGCACCAGTTGACATATAGATGGCACCACCTGTTTATCTTCGAACGCACTTTGTATGTGTGCATTCAAGCAAAATGGCGTTAGTGCTCATTATAAATTTATTGGAGTTTCATGTGTGTAGAAGGAAATAATAGACCATGAAAGGTGAAAATGATTTCAATGAAATTCTTAAAGAAAACAATTCGTGTTCCCAAGAGTATTAATTAAGTGCCTTCAAGAGTTTCCATAACTTTATACAAAATAAAAAATTGCGAAATTATATGCACAATTTTATGAAGTTATATTATAGGTCAATTCACTTCGTTATATCCATATATTTTACTTCGTGTTAGTTTAAATTATATAAAGGAGATATTACAGGTCAATTGAAGTTGAGTATGATTTTCATGATATTAGAGCGGATAATCTGTGCTGCATTTAAAAAAAGAAGAGAATAAAGGTCTGTCCGATAACTAATATGGATTCCGCAAACAGAGAAAAAAAACCGATGGGATTAAAAAGCTTGCTAATATAGCTAACAAGCCAATAGAAGGTACCAAATGGGTGTATGGTACAACAGAATACTGCGCACTAGTCACGTTTGACGTTAAAAACGCGTTTAACTCAGCATATTGGCCTCATATCATAAGTGCCCTAGAACGTAATGCAACCTCGGCCTACTTGCTCAAGATTTTATCCAGCTATATGTCTGATCGGCTGTTATTGTACGAATTGTTCCTTCTGCGACAGCAGCGCAGAAACTGCGGTTCACATCTTCCTATTCTGGGAGAAACTGACAACGGAACGAGTGAGATAAGATAACATAGTGCTATTTATGACTGATTCGAAACCAGTGGGATAGCGTGGTGTGATATAGTTCTGAAAAGAGCTACAGAAGAAAAGAGTGAGAATGCAGCGATGAGCCAGAATGGTTTAGCTTGGCCTCACAAATGTAATGCCTAACAGCAGTTCTGTGGGAGAAAATAGCAAGCACTCACGATGGCGATAAGGGTTTAGTACGTAGGCGTGTTGACCAGGATAAAAATCGTAAATTAGCCCGGAAATATTATTTTTCGCAAACTTTCCACTAAACCAAGTCGAGTCAATAACTCGCTTGTTGCTTATGCTGTGTGGCACTTAGCCCCATTCAATTGGAACCAGATACTCTCAAACTCAATTCCTTCCAATTGCGGCCATAAAACGTTGGTTTTCATCGATCTATACTGCTATCCGTTGACAGTAACGTCATTTCGAAAGAGGTTCGGACGAATGAACCACCAACCTGTCAATATATGTATGTAGGTGAAGGTAATGGTTGTTCATGAATAATTTGTAGATTTTCTTCGGAACGGAATTAACAGTTTTTTTATTTAAAGCACCACCAGATGAATCGGTGAAGATGATTTTCTTAAAAAAATCGTTATCATTTCAAAGTGTTTCAAGACAAAAACGGCAAATTCTCAACGTTTACGGTGGTCCAATGGCTTGACTTCTTGAGTGAAAACAATTTTGTGTTATAAATGCAAGCTGAAATTCTTTCTCAAAATCCGCCAGGTTGTGGTTTGGACAGTGCCAATTTTTGAGAACGTTTTGGAATCGACAAATTGCGATTTGCAGCAAAACTTGCTTGAACGGTAGCAATAGCTGGCACATCTGGATTATTATTACGACCATATCCATTGCATTGGATAAGGATTATTTTGATAACGAATTTGAATATTTTAAAAGCATTGTTCTTGTGTATATAAGTTGAATTAGTCCCCTTTGTACCAGTTGTGTTTTTATATTTGCTTATTCAAAGTATACGTTTGTAATAAAAAGAAACTTGTTGGTTTGGCTGCTAAAGACTAACTGACTTTATTAAGAATATAATTTTATGGCTTAGCCTAAAATTGAACTAACATCTATGTGCTTAATTCTATGAATTACGGAAACTGGAACCGCAGCTGTTCATACGTTGTGGTCAGCAATAAAGAACTCTGTTTGTTTAGTCTGTTGGCAGCTAGCATCTGATTGCAAGCGCCAACTGGCGGGAGCATATCGACATTAAGGTTGATGGGCAAACTGCTGATGTCTAGCATGTTCCTTAGCGTAGTGATGTGATGTTTAGAGTGGCGGGAGCTGCGTGTTAATTCCTCCCTCTCTTAAGTATAATCGTCCGCGATTATTCGCTGTTATTTGTATCATTTACTGACCTGCCTCAATATTTCTTCAATGACTAGGTCATTACTTTTGTTGAGTTTGCCTCCTCATTATAAGGTTAATCGTTGTACGTTTACAAAATTTTGCAACATGACGATGAATAGAATTATTGACAACGCATAAAATTATCTTCATGTTACTGTGGTTTGTTTCTATCTTTTGGTTTATGTTTGATATTCTTTTAATGTTTTTAATATCAATTTGGTCAATGTTTTCCAAGGTTAGTTCTTCCAACTCTTTTACTATATTTAATCTCTGTAAAACCGGGGTGTCTATGTCATAAGCTCTGTGTTCCTTTTGTTTTCAAAAATTGTATTTGTTGATTATTTACTTTATCCTCAAATATTACTAGTGTGTTCCATTTATGATTATTTTTTCATTAAATCCATCTTGTATTATAAATTTATCATTATTTAATATTATTATGCCCTCTCTTACATTGTCGATTTTTTATATTTTTAGCATAACTAATGTTACAATGCTTTGTGTTTTGTTGACAGATCTAATAAACAATTCGGTTTATCTTCTATTTGACAAAATTAATGACTATTTTTATTATTATAATTTTTTAATAATTTAAAGTGTCCTCCTCTCTTTCCAAAACAGTTCCCAGTCTAACTGTAGTATCTTGTCTTCTCGAATTACAGGCTCAATAAGAAATTTCTGATAAAAATCATTTACTGGGATGCTGTATTGAAGTATATCGTTTCGTTATTTTGCATTACTGCTTAGTTTAGAATTACTTAGTATATTTGTTATGCTAATTTTATCTTTGTTTATGTTTATATCTATTAGTTCATTGTCTGTTAATAAAAAGTAGTTAATCACATCCATTTTAATCAACATTATTGAATAAATAATATTTTCTAATTCTAATATGATAATATTATTTCTATCCCTTTCAGACCTAGCTTTAATCAATTGTGAGATCTGCTGTTTTTTTCTTTCAATGACGTTCAAATATTATTTTACAGCTTTCTTACCGATATGTAATGTTTGTGCGTTCTCTTGTGGTCTCACTCTAAACAAAAGAAAACGAAAAACTGCACAAAAGAAACAAAAGAGTCAAAGCTGTTTTGAGAACGTCATCCGAAAAGTGTAAACATGCGGCCACATAGTGAGTATTTATTTATTTGTTTTACAAATTTAAATCATAAGTAGTGAATTTTTGTTTGATAAATAGTAAGTGTGTTCGGTCTTGTCACAATATAATGTTGAATTGTTTAACATTTTCAGCCAGCTAGGTGTTAGTAAAGTTGACATATCACAATTGTGCTATATAGGCACAGCATGTTTTTTTTATGTGAACTCACGTTTGTGCTATCTTACATTTTTTTACAGGAAACTACTTTGATTTGAATAATGATAACGACGTTCAAGCTGCATTAGACTCTTAGACGATTCTGATGCAGAGATTTCAGTGACGATAATGATATTGATGATGAAACTTGGGTACCATTCAACATTTTCCCCAGAATATCCAGCAAGTGATGAAGATGATAATGAGAATGCAAACTGCATCAGCAATTTCTCAGGACGATTCATGTAGCAGCTCCGCAAACATCACGGCCAATCATTATTTCTAATATTTTGTTAAATGCAGCACAGCCATCATCTATCAGAAATGTTTCACTAAATACGACTCAGTCATGCACTTCACAAAAGTAATACAGCGAAAAGACGCTCAACTATGGAAAAGTGCTCCATTTGATTGCAACGATCACCATTGCATCTGGTTGTCAAAACATAGCATTAGTGAAAAAACGCCATTGGTACTTCAAGAATTACTTCCCAGAATCGCATTATGACGATGCTATAAAATTTACAAAAATAATGCGTTGAGCAGCACGTGGGCAGGAAGTCCGATATCAATAAGCCGATTTTAAACGATTTTATGGATGCGCAATGATAGTGGGTGTCTTATTTCCGAAAAATAAGAAATGTACTGGTCACATGAATGCCAAATTCCTGCAATTTCAATTCAATGTCCGTGACAAATTTTCCCCAAAAGGGCATTTTTTTTAATTTTCTTGCCCAAACCCCCAACAAATTGGGGTTAAATGTATCGTTAAGAAAAGTAATTTCTAAATCCAAATATTTAATGGATGAAAAATTATTATTTCCCAAGATGCCCCTTAAACAATTTGATCAAAACCCAAAATTTCTAAAAAATTTTGGGTTTTCCCAAGTGGATATGTGGACTTTGAAATTTTTAACCTGCCTTTTTTAAAATTTGGGTTAGGGGGAGCCCATCTTTATAAAGGCTAAAAAACACCCTTTCCAAAAAAACAGCCTTTTTTTTTGAGTTTTTTCCCCTACCCCCCTTTAGTCGACCAAATCTTTTCCCTGGAACAGAACCATAATCAAAGTTGGGCAAAAATTTAATTTTCCCCCGGGCAAGGAAAAAAGGGGGATATTTTCCCGTTCCGGTACTGTACCTTTAAATGGGAAAATAAAAGGTGTTAAATCTTTCCCCCAAGGGGGCCAAAAATCGGGGAGACAGATAGGTGGAAAAACGCCGTTTTGCAAAATCCCCAAAATTAAGAAAAATTAAATGAATTTTTTGGGGGTGTCATTGTGACCGATGCTTGAATACTACAGGGTAAAAATAAAACCAGGGAAAAGGGCTTAAAAGTATTTTTTTATTTTTATCTGGGTGTATTAATCTGGATGGGGCAAAAAAAGGGTCAAATTAGCCCGCCTGCTAAATCCAAATTAAAACCCAACCCTTTAAAAGGGGCTGGGGAAAAGCTGGCGGAATTTTCAAGCTCCTGACTTGTTGAACCGGGG
>NW_026090932.1:0-12305 GCF_024586455.1 Bactrocera neohumeralis
AGCTCTTGAACCCATTAAATCTTTTATGTGGAAAACAAAAAAAGGATAAAGATCCTTTTGTTTACAAATGTATTTATGGGAAAAATAATATAATAACAAATGATAAAGATCCTTTTTTTACAAATGTATTTCTGCAAAAATAAGAATTCATATTTTTGGACTACTATATAATAAGAGCGGCATAAATTTTATATCTTCCTCTTCATTGGCGTAGACACCGCTTACGCGATTATAGCCGAGTTAACAACAGCGCGCCAGTCGTTTCTTCTTTTCGTTACGTGGCGCCAATTGGATATTCCAACCGTAGTCAGGTCCTTCTCCACTTGGTCCTTCCAACGGAGTGGAGGTCTTCCTCTACCTCTGATTCCCCCGGCGGGTATTGCGTCGAATACTTTCAGAGCTGGAGTGTTTTTGTCCATCCGGACAACATGACCCAGCCAGCGTAGCCGCTGCCTTTTAATTCGTTGAACTATGTCAATGTCGTCGTATATCTCGTACAGCTCATCGTTCCATCGAATGCGGTATTCGCCGTGGCTAACGCGCAAAGGACCATAAATCTTTCGCAGAACTTTTCTCTCGAAAACTCGTAACGTCGACTCATCGTTCGTTGTCATCGGCCAAGCATCTGCACCATACAGCAGGACGGGAATTATAAGCGACTTATGGAGTTTAGCTTTTGTTCGTCGATAGAGAACTTTACTTTTCAATTGCCTACTCAGTCCGAAGTAGCACCTGTTGGCAAGAGTTATCCTGCGTTGGATTTCTAAGCTGACATTGTTGGTGGTGTTTACGCAGGTTCCAAGATAGACGAAATTATCTACAACTTCAAAGTTATGACTGTCAACAGTGACGTGAGAGCCAAGTCGCGAGTGCGACGACTGTTTGTTTGATGACAGGAGATATTTCATCTTGCCCTCGTTCACTGCCAGACCCATTTTCTGTGCTTCCTTGACCAGTCTGGAGAAAGCAGAACTAACGGCGCGGGTGTTGAGGCCGATGATATTCCTTGATGATGCTTCCTTGTCCAGCCTGGAGAAAGCATAACTAACGGCGCGGGTGTTGAGGCCCATGATATCAATATCATCTGCATACGCCAGCAGCTGTACACTCTTAGCTCGGGCAGCTCGAACTATTTTCTCCAGAAGCAAGTTGAAGAAGTCGCACGATAGGGAGTCGCCTTGTCTGAAACCTCGTTTAGTATCGAACGGCTCGGAGAGGTCCTTCCCGATCCTGAATTTGGGGATACCAAATTCAGACATCGCGGCATAAAGGCAGCTCCTTTTCGTGCTGCCGAAAGCAGCTTTGAAATCGACGAAGTGGTGGTGTGTGTCGATTCTTTTTTCACGGTTATCTTGTCGGTTATTGATTTTCCAGGTCTGAAGCCACACTGATAAGGTCAGTTTGTTGTCGGTGGGCTTTAATCTTTCACACAATACGGTCGATAGAACCTTATATGCGATGTTGAGGAGGCTAATCCCACGGTAGTTGGCGCAGATTGTGGGGTCTCCTTTTTTATGAATTGGGCATAGCACACTTAAATTCCAATCATTGGGCATGCTTTCGTCCGACCGTATTTTACAAAGAAGCTGATGCATGCTACTTATCAGTTCTTCGCCGCCGTGTTTGAATAGCTCGGCCGGCAATCCGTCGGCCCCTGCTTTGTTGTTCTTCAGGCGGGCAATTGCTATTCGAACTTTTTTATGGTCTTGCAATGGAATGTCTGCTCCATCGTCATCGATTGGGGAATCGGGTTCGACTTCTCCTGGTGTTGTGCGTTCACTGCCATTCAGCAGGCTGGAGAAGTGTTCCCTCCATAATTTAAGTATGATCTGGGCGTCGGTCACTAGATCACGTTTGGGGGTTCTACAAGAGTATGCTCCGGTCTCGAAACCTTCTGCAAGCCGCCGCATTTTTTTGTAGAATTTTCTATAATTACTCCTGTCGGCCAGCTTATCATGCTCTTCGTACTCACGCATTTCGGCCTTTTTCTTCTTATGTCTACAAATGCGTCTCGCTTCCCTCTTCAACTCTCGGTATCTATCCCATCCCGCATATGTAGTGGTCGACCGTAACGTTGCGAGGTAGGCAGCCTGTTTTCTCTCCGCTGCGACATGGCACTCCTCGTCGTACCAGCTATTCTTTTGCACTTTCCGATAACCTATGGTTTCGGTAGAAGCTGTACGTAAGGGGTTTGAAATGCCGTCCTACATTTCCCCTATATCGAGACGTTGACGAGTGCTCTCAGAGAGCAGGAGTGCAAGCGGTGTAGCAAATCGTTCGGCTCTCTGTTGTGATTGCAGCTTCTCGACGTCGAACGTTCCTTGTGTTTGTTGGCGTGCGTTTTTTGCTGCACAGAGGCGGGTGCGAATCTTGGCTACAACAAGATAGTGGTCCGAGTCGATGTTAGGACCTCGGAGCGTACACACGTCTGGAATACTGGAGACGTGACTTCCGGCTATCACAACATGATCGATCTAGTTGGTAGTTTTTCGATCCGGAGACAGCCAGGTAGCTTGATGAATCTTTTTATGCTGGAATATAGTACTACAGATAACCACCCCGGCGAAGTCGATCAGCCTGAACCCATTTGGGGACGTTTCGTCGTGGAGGCTGAATGTACCGACCGTAGTGCCAAAGATACCTTCTTTAACCATCCTGGTGTTAAAGTCGCCAAGCACGATTTTGACATCGTGGCGGTGGCAGCTCTCATAAGTGCGCTCCAAGCACTCATAAAAGACATATTTGGTCACCTCGTCCTCGCTTTGATGCGGATTGTGGCTAGACGTCCTTTCACCGGAGTGAATGATAGTACTCGGCGTCGGAGTCTCTCTCCCACCTCGAATCCAAAACCAAACTTGCGCTCCTTTATGTGGCCACTGCAGTAAAACTCACAAGGACCTTGTCCCGTCCATCGCATTTCTTGGACGGCGTACAGCTCATCGTTCCGTCGAATGCGGTATTCGCCGTGGCTAACGCGCAAAGGACCATAAATCTTTCGCAGAACTTTTCTCTCGAAAACTCGCAACGTCGACTCATCCGTTGTTGACATCGTCCAAGACTCTACACCATACAGCAGGACGGGAACTATGAGTGACTTATAGAGTTTCGTTTTTGTTTGTCAAGAGAGGACTTTGCTTCTGAATTGCCTACTCAGTCCGAAGTAGCACCTGTTGGCAAGAGTTATCCTGCGTTGGATTTCTAGGCTGACATTGTTGGTGGTGTTTACGCTGGTTCCAAGATAGACGAAATTATCTACGACTTCAAAGTTATGACTGTCAACAGTGACGTGAGTGTCAAGTCGCGAGTGCGACGGGTATTTGTTTGATGACAGGAGATATTTCGTCTTGCCCTCGTTCACTGCCAGACCCATTTTCTGTGCTTCCTTGTCCAGCCTGGAGAAAGCAGAACTAACGGGTGGGTGTTGAGGCCGAGGCTTTTATATCAATATCACCGGCATACGCCAGCAGCTGTACACTCTTATAGAAGGTGGTACCTTCTCTATTTAGTTCTGCGGCTCGAACTATTTTCTCCAAAAGCAGGTTGAAAAAGCCGCACGATAGGGAATCGCCTTGTCTGAAACACCGTTTGGTATCGAACGGCTCGGAGAGGTCCTTCCCGATCCTGACGGAGCTTTTGGTGTTACTCAACGTCAGTTTACACAGCCGTATTAGTTTTCGGGGATACCAAATTCAGACATCGCGGCATAAAAGCAGCTTTGAAATCGACGAAGAAGTAGTTTGTGTCGATTTTCCTTTCACGGGTCATTAACGATGCGAGGTAGGCAGTCTGTTTTCTCTCCGCTGCGACACGGCACTCCTCATCGTACCAGCTGTTCTTTTGCACTTTCCGAAAACCAATGGTTTCGGTTGCAGCTGTACGTAAGGAGTTTGAAATGCCGTCCCACAGTTCCCTTATACCGAGTTGTTCACGACCGCTCTCAGAGAGCAGGAGTGCGAGCCGAGGAGTAAATCGTTCGGCTGCCTGTTGTGATTACAACTTCTCGACGTCGAACCTTCCATGTGTTTGCTGACGTGCATTTTTTGCAGCACATAAGCGGGTGCGAATCTTGGCTGCAACAAGACAGTGGTGCGAGTCCCGAGTCGATGTTAGGACCTCGGAGCCCACGCACATCTAAAACACTGGGACGTGTCTTTCGTCTATCACAACATGATCGATCTGGTTGGTAATTTTTCGATCCGGAGACAGTCAGGTAGCTTGATGAATCTTCTTATGCTGGAATCTAGTACTACAGATAACCATATTTCGGGCCCCGGCGAAGTCGATCAGCCTCAACCCATTTGGGGATGTTTCGTCGTGGAGGCTGAATGTACCGACCGTAGTGCCGAAGATACCTTCTTTACCCATCCTGGTGTTAAAGTCGCCAAGCACGATTTTGACATCGTGGCGATGGCAGTCTTCATAAGTGCACTCCAAGCACTCATAAAAGGCATCTTTGGTCACCTCGTCTTTCTCTTCCGTCGGAGCGTTGGCACAGATCAGCGATATGTTGAAGAACCTCGGTTTGATGCAGATTGTGGCTAGACGTGCATTCACCGGAGTGAGTGATAGTACTCGGCGACGGAGTCTCTCTCCCACCACGAATCCAACACCAAAATTGCGCTCCTTTATGTGACCACTGTAGTAAATGTCACAAGGACCTTGTCCCGTCCATCGCATTTCTTGGATGGCGTTGATGTCAGCCTTTATTTTTGCGAGGACATCAACCAACTGGGCAGCGGCACCTTCCCAATTAAGGGTCCGGACATTCCAGGTGTATGCCCTCAAATCGTAAATATTAAACTAAATATTAATTTTTTGGAAAAATGTTATTTTGAAAATGTACTTTATTTTCATAATATAACACAACATAACCGTCTTAATAATCGCTCTTCTAAATTTCATATTACCGAAATGAAAATGACGCCGGCATATGTGTAAATGGGATATGTTTGCCTCTTCGAAATTTTCATAAGCACAAGGAACGGAAGCCCTCAAACATAAATAATTTCCCCCGTTTTTTACACATTTACCACTGCGTCTTCGCTTCTATTGGTCGCAGCGTGATGCTGTATAGCCTATAGCCCTCCTCGATAAATGGACTATCCCACACAAAAATAATTATTCAATTCGAACCAGTAGTTTCGGAGATTAACGCGTTCAAACAAACAAACAAACAAACTCTTCAGCTTTATAAGATTAGTATAGATTTCATCTTCTTACCCAAAACTATGAAGCCACTTTCAACTAAACATTAATAATTCTATATAAGGAATACGAAAGAATAATATTAACTTTTAATTCTATATAAGGAATACGAAATAATAATATTAACTTTTAAAAGCAAATAACTAAATTTATGAACAGACCATACCATAGGCCGAATTATAGTTTCGAATATTGTCGAAAGAATTTTGTGTATGTTTTTTTATATTTTTGGTGTTAATAATGAGATTTATGAGACTGAACACACTTCTGTGAAATCACTTCTTGTTAGAAACTTTAACAAAAAGTAATTTGAAAATGTTATCATATTTAGTCCAGGTGTGCTTAAGTTAAAACCTTTGTATTTACTTTCACTCTTTTATTCCATATACTCGTACTAGAAGTATATATGTATAGTATAATCTTTTTAGATAATCATATTTAGTTTTAATGTAAATATTTTTCCTTAAACCGAAACACCTAGTTAATCTATTGCTGTTGAATTTTGGAGATACATATTTCATCTTTTAATCCCAAACGATAATGACAATCTTCAGCTAGGTGCTGTTACTTCTCATTTAAAGTCATTTAAAAAAATTGAAGTAATATTTGTAGGCCTCAAATAGAGGTTATTAATTGCATTCTGAAAAAAGTTTAGTCTATCAAAGTATTCCACCAAAATTTAGTTATTCATGCAATAAACCTTTGGGACATAACCACAAATTTCATCGAAATTAACTCACCTCCGTGAAAGTACTTTTTGTTGGGAATCGTCATCTGAATCGGTCCATGTTGTACTAACTTATGCTTTGAAATTACAGTCACGTTCTTTTACCTTATACATATTTAGACAATCTTATTCACTTTTCATATAAATTGTCTTCCTCAGGCTGAAACACCTACAACGAAGGAAATGGAAACTACGGTAAGATATATTTTTAAATACATCTCCTATGGAATTTTAAATATATTTCATCTTCTTACCCAAAACTATAAAGCAACTTTCAATTAAACGTTATTAATTCTAAACAAGGAATACGAAAGAATAATATTAACTTTTAAAAGGAAATAACTAAATATCTGAACAGACCATAGCATAGGCCGAATTCTAGTTTCGAATATTGTCGAAATAATTTTGTGTATATTTTTTATATTTTTGGTGTTTGATGTGTGAGGCTGCCATATGATGAATTGTCGATCCGAACAAACCAAATAATATAATAATGTGATTTATGAGGCTGAACACACTTCTGTGAAATCACTTCTTGTTAGAAACATTAACAAAAAGTAATTTCAAAATGTTATCATGTTTAGTCCAGGTGTGCTTAAGTTAAATACTTCGTATTTACCTTCACTCTTTTGTTTTAATTTACTACAAGTATATATATATATATATCTGTATATATAAACAAAGTTCTGTTAGTTACAACAAGAACTGCTGAACCGATTTGGCTGAAAATTGTGATTAGTAGTGATTAGTCTGAATTATTGACTAGAGAATTCGCGTTGATAATTAAAGTAGTTCACCGAATATGAGATGTGCACAAAATTAACGTTTGGAATTTTTTCCGATGCGCACGGAAACACAGAAAACATAACATTTTGTTCGGTCGAGGTGTTCTTAAGTTACTAGCTGTGTAATTAACGCAACTTCTGTTTTGAATATGCTATATATACTTATATTAAGATAATCGTATTCAGTTCTCATTTGACTTATCTTCCTTAGCCTGAAATACCTACAACGATAGTAAATATTTCTGAAGCTATAAATTCTACACAATTAATTATATAAATCAACCTTATAGACGAGAATGGAAACTACGGTAAGATTTTGTAAATATTATACTGTGAATTATGGAAATATTTTTTCTTTTAATCCAAATAATATCAACCTTTAACTGCAAATTATTAAGTCCATTTACAAAAATGTATTAACCAGGGGTTATTCATTGCATATTAAGAAATGTAGAAAGTAATATTTAGCATCAAAATGATTAATCAGAATTAAATGAATAGAGAATTAGACTTAGTAGTCCAAACAATCCACCTAAAATCAATTGTACTCGCAATTATAAAATTCAACAAACATTTTTTAATATATTATCCGGTTGTGTTGGAAAAATTTTGGGAATTTTCTTAGGTAATCCAAATCGGCATATGTTTTCATTCAAATTGTCTTTTTTAGACCAAAATACCCACAACGACGGTAAATAATTTCGAAATTATGAGTTCCATATGGAATATCATTACGGATTGAACATGTAGACGGAAATGGAAACAAGGGTAAGATTTTATTATAGAAATAATTTATTTAAAAAAATAATGCCAGTGTTAAACTAGATGCTATAATTATATTAAAGAGACCTAGGGGAATAATATGAACATAATATAGTAATATGAAATTACTAAATCACTTAAAAAAATTTAAACTAATAGTTGTAGGCCTCAACTGGAGAACGGACTAAAAAAATTTAGTTCATCAAAGTATTCCACCAAAATTTATTTATTCACACAATAAACCTTTGGAACATAACAACAAATTTCATCGAAATAAACTCACCTAATCTGTTTAAGCACTTTTCGTTGGGAACCGTATCCTTTGCGAAATTTGTTGGATCATCTGAATCGGTCCATGTGTTCTTAACTTATGCTTTGAAATTAAAGTTACCTTCTTTTACCTTATACATATTTAGACAATCTTATTCACTTTTCATATAAATTGTCTTCCTCAGGCTGAAATACCAACAGCGAAGGAAATGGAAACTACGGTAGGATATATTTTTAAATATATATCCTATGGAATTATAAATATATTTCATCTTCTTCTTCTTAATTGGCGTAGACACCGATTACGCGATTATAGCCGAGTTAACAACAGCGCGCTAGTTGTTTCTTTATTTCGCTACGTGGCGCCAATTGGATATTCCAAGCGAAGCCATTCCTTCCAACGGAATGGAGGTCTTCCTCTTCCTCTGCTTCCCCCGGAGGGTTCTGCCTCCAATACTTTCAGAGCTGGAGTGTTTTCATCCATCCGGAAAACATGACCCAGCCAGCGTAGCCGCTGCCTTTTAATTCGCTGAACTATGTCCATGTCGTCGTATATCTCGTACAGCTCATCGTTACATCGAATGCGATATCCAAAAACTCGTAACGTCGACTCATCGGTTGTTGTCATCGCCCAAGCCTCTGCACCATATAACAGGACGGGAATTATAAGCGACTTATAGAGTTTAGCTTTTGTTCGTCGAGAGAGGACTTTACTTTTCAATTGCCTACTCAGTCCGAAGTAGCACCTGTTGGCAAGAGCAATCCTGCGTTGGATTTCCAGGCTGACATTGTTGGTGGTGTTAATGCTGGTTCCTAAATAGACGAAATTATCTACAACTTCAAAGCTATGACTGTCAAAAGTGACGTGAGAGCCAAGTCGCGAGTGCGACGATTGTTTGTTTGATGACAGGAGATATTTCGTTTTGCCCTCGTTCACTGCTAGACCCATTATGGTCCTTTGCGCATTGGGCACGGCGAATATCGCATTCGATAGAACGATGTGCTGTACGGGATATACGACGACTACGCTGGCTAGGCCATGTTGTCCGGATGGACGAAAACACTCCAGCTCTGACAGTATTGGACGAAGTACCCTCCGGGGGGAAGCAGAGGAAGAGGAAGATCTCAACTCCGTTGAAAAGACCTAGTGGAGAAGGACCTGACTACGCTTGGAATATCCAATTGGCGCCACGTAGCGTAAAGAATAAACGACTAGCGCGCTGTTGTTAACTCGGCTATAATCGCGTAAGCGGTGTCTACGCCAATTGAGAAGAAGAATAAGATTCATGAGACTGAATACACTTCTGTGAAATCAGTGTTTGTTAGAAACTTTAACAAAAAGTAATTTGAAAATGTTATCATGTTTAGTCCAGGTGTGCTTAAGTTAAAAACTTTGTATTTACCTTCACCCTTTTATTCCATATACTCGTACTAGAGGTATATATGTATAGTATAATCTTTTTAGATAATGATATTTAGTTTTCATGTCAATTTTTTTCCTTAAACCGAAACACCTGTAAACGGAAACTATTTACCCTAGTTTTAGTTAATCTATTGCTGTTGAATTTTGGAGATACGTATTTCATCTTTTAATCCCAAACGATAATGACAATCTTCAGATAGGTGCTGTTAATTCTATTCTAGAAACCCAATATGAAATTACTAAGTCATTTAAAAAATTTGAAGTAATATTTGTAGGCCTCAACTAGAGGTTATTAATTGCATTCTGAAAAAATTTTAGTCTATCAAAGTATTCCACCAAAATTTAGTTATTCATGCAATAAACCTTTGGAACATAACAACAAATTTCATCGAAATTAACTCACCTCCGTTGAAGTACTTTTCGTTGGGAACCGTATCCTTTGCGAAATTTCTTAAACCGTCTGAATCGGTCCATGTGTTACTAACTTATGCTTTGAAACTAAAGTCACGTTCTTTTACCTTATACATATTTAGACAGTCTTATTCACTTTTCATGTAAATTGTCTTCCTCAGGCTGAGATACCTACAACGAAGGAAATGGAAACTACGGTAAGATATCTTTTTGAATATGTCTCCTATGGAATTATAAATATATTTCATCTTCTTACCCAAAACTATAAAGCAACTTTCAACTAAACGTTATTAATTCTATATAAGGAATACGAAAGGATGCTATTGACTTTTAAAAGGAAATAACTAAATTTATGAACAGACCATAGCATAGGCCGAATTCTAGTTTCGAATATTGTCAAAATAATTTTGTGTATGTTTTTTATATTTTTGGTGTTTGATGTGAGGCTGTCATATGATGAATTGTCGATCCGAACAAACCAAATAATATAATAATGTGATTTATGAGGCTGAACACACTTCTGTGAAATCACTTCTTGTTAGAAACATTAACAAAAAGTAATTTCAAAATGTTATCATGTTTAGTCCAGGTGTGCTTAAGTTAAATACTTCGTATTTACCTTCACTCTTTTTTTTTAATTTACTACAAGTATATATATATATATCTGTATATATAAACAAAGTTCTGTTAGTTACAACAAGAACTGCTGAACCGATTTGGCTAAAAATTGTGATTAGTAGTGATTAGTCTGAATTAGTTGACTAGAGAATTCGCGTTGATAATTAAAGTAGTTCACCGAATATGAGATGTGCACAAAATTAACGTTTGGAATTTTTTCCGATGCGCACGGAAACACAGAAAACATAACATTTTGTTCGGTCGAGGTGTTCTTAAGTTACTAGCTGTGTAATTAACGCAACTTCTGTTTTGAATATGCTATATATACTTATATTAAGATAATCGTATTCAGTTCTCATTTGACTTATCTTCCTTAGCCTGAAATACCTACAACGATAGTAAATATTTCTGAAGCTATAAATTCTACACAATTAATTATATAAATCAACCTTATAGACGAGAATGGAAACTACGGTAAGATTTTGTAAATATTATACTGTGAATTATGGAAATATTTTTTCTTTTAATCCAAATAATATCAACCTTTAACTGCAAATTATTAAGTCCATTTACAAAAATGTATTAACTAGGGGTTATTCATTGCATATTAAGAAATGTAGAAAGTAATATTTAGCATCAAAATGATTAATCAGAATTAAATGAATAGAGAATTAGACTTAGTAGTCCAAACAATCCACCTAAAATCAATTGTACTCGCAATTATAAAATTCAACAAACATTTTTTAAAATATTATCCGGTTGTGTTGGAAAAATTTTGGGAATTTTCTTAGGTAATCCAAATCGGCATATGTTTTCATTCAAATTGTCTTTTTTAGACCAAAATACCCACAACGACGGTAACTAATTTCGAAATTATGAGTTAAATATCCAATATCATTACGGATTGAACATGTAGACGGAAATGGAAATAAGGGTAAGATTTTATTATAGAAATAATTTATTTAAAAAAATAATGCCAGTGTTAAACTAGATGCTATAATTATATTAAAGAGACCTAGGGGAATAATATGAACATAATATAGTAATATGAAATTACTAAATCACTTAAAAAAATTTAAACTAATAGTTTAGAAATTAGGCTCCAAACAGAACTGACAAAAAATTTTAATTTATCAAAGTATTCCACCAAAATTTAGTTATTCACAATAAACCTTTGGAACATAACAACAAATTTCACTGAAATAAACTCTAATCTGTTTTAAGCACTTTCGTCCTTTTGGAAATTTGTTGGATCATCTGAATTCAGTCCATGTGTTCTTAACTTATGCTTTGAAATTAAAGTTACTTTCTTTTACCTTATACATATTTAGACAACTTATTCACTTTTCATATAACTTGTCTTCCTCAGGCTGAAATACCAACAGCGAAGGAAATGGAAACTGCTTAGGATATTTTAAATATATCTCCTTGCTGGATTTATAACATATCATCTTCTTCTTTTCTTTCTTCTTAATTGGCGTGACACCGATTACGCGATTATAGCCGAGTTAACAACAGCGCGCTAGTTGTTTCTTTATTTCGCTACGTGGCGCCAATTGGATATTCCAAGCGAAGCCATTCCTTCCAACGGAATGGAGGTCTTCCTCTTCCCCTGCCCCCCCGGAGGGCTTCCAAAACTTTCCCGGGCTGGGTGTTTTTATTCCCTCCCCGGAAAACCCTAGTAAACTTTTCCCCCCTTTTAAAATTTGCTGAACTTGTCCATGTCTCGTATATCTCGTACAGCTCATCTTACATCAAGGGATATCCAAAAAAATCGCGTCGACTCATCGGGTTTTTGTCATCGCCCCAAACCTCTGCACCCTTGGGGCGGGGAAATTTTAAACGACTTATGAGGTTTGCTTTTTTTTCCCTCAGAGAGGTTTTTTCAATTTCCTTTTTCAATTCCAATGCCCCGTTGGCAAGGGCAATCCTGCGTTGGAAATTTTTGGCTGACATTGTTGGTGGTGTTTTAAAGCGGGTTTCCTTTGGCGAAATTATCTCAAACCCAAAACTAAGCTGTCAAAAAAATTTACGTGGGGCCAAAATCGCGAGTGCGACGATTGTTTTTTGATGACGGGGGATATTTTGTTTGCCCCCCGTTCAC
>NW_026090933.1:0-12696 GCF_024586455.1 Bactrocera neohumeralis
ACGAAATACTAGGCTAGAAAATAAATTAACCCCCTTTACGAAGAACAGATCATAGAAAAAGATTTGGGAACTACAGTTCTTATTAAAGGGAGAGTGGTCCATAAGGACAATTTGAAATAGACCTTCTTTTTGATAAAGCTTTCATATAATCTTAAGCTTAAAGTTTAGACGCGCCACTTGCATTTAATCGAAGGCCTATATTTAATTCAAGGTATTATTGTATATTGTAATTTTGAACTGAGCATCTCACAAGTAATTAAATAGTTATTTAAGTTTAACCAAAATTATTTCATATTTTATTTACAAAATTGCTAAAACATATGTAGCTTATCAGTACTTAGTATTAAGAAAGTAGTTTTTAATAGGCAGAACATTGAGTTACCACTCGCTCCAAAATAAAAGCAAAATTTTCATCCACAAACTATGAGTGCACCCTGAAGAACTTTAACATTTCGCTACAAGGAAGTAATACCCCTGCAACAGTGCCTTGTCGATGCTGAAATATTGGCAAACTCAAAACCATTTTGTCTAGTCAACAAGCTTATACGTCTTTCAATTTGTAACTTGACAAGCCATTGCATGTAACTTCATTCCGCTTTATAACGTGCTACATACAATAAATATAAAGGATCGAGGACGCTCCTCACTAAGAGGGGGAGGAGTTAAGCCAATAAATTATGATGGTCACCCATGTAACATATTTTGACTCAGGCGATTATCCCATCATTATATTTAAGTAAATAGTTAACGGCTTCGCGAGCACTTGCAATGCAAAATTACGTTGAATGCTGGGAGAGCGGTATGTGTTGCTGCCAGCGGAGACAGAGCGCCCGCTGGCCTTATGGCTAGTCGTTCTAATTGGAATAAAATATTAGAGAGTGCGCAAGCGGTATCTTATTGGAGTGTTGTTGGTTGGAAATACTATGGATTGCAGCGGAGAGTGAGCAACGGAAAATGAGCAGTGGTAGCTTTAGGGTATTCTAACTAGAAATAAGTCTTTCTTTTCTGTTTGCGGCAACTGGACTAATCAGATCAATGCGCAAAGTGGTTATTGCTGAATTAATTATATCTATATGAAGTAAATAAAATTGTTCAATTTATATAAAGTAAATAAAATTGTTTAATTTATACATTAGGAACCAATGATGATAGCGGAATAAAACTTTACACAAATACGGTATTTGAAAAATATGTAAATGACGGATAATGAAATCTCACTATTATCACTATATCATGCGAGAGTATAAAATGTTCGGTGACACACGAACTTAGCCCTTCCTTTCTTGTAGTAGATAAGTTCGAAACATGTCATTTGTTTTCATTTAATTGATAGAAATAGCCAAACAATCGTATGTAAAATTAATGAATTTTTGTCAATTAAAGGGCATGTAAAAAAGTTTATTTTCGATAATGAATTTAATTCAAAAAGCGTTCGTGACTTTCTGACCAAAGAAGACATACAGTTTCATTCTACAAAGTCAAATAGCTATACCGGTAATTCCGACGTCGAAAGAGTAAATAACACACTTACAGAACGGATAAGAACACTAAATTTGGAAGAAAAAGCTGCAATCATAACCCAAATGTGTAAAGCCGTAAAGTTCTTTAATAATTCGTATCACACCGCAATAAAAGCTACACCTTTAGATGTAGAAAATAACAAAATCGATCATAAAATAATTAAAAACCGATTGGAAAACGCAAAATTGAAGATTATTTCAAAACATAACACCGAAAGGGAAACTAGTTAGAAACTAGAGGCGAAGGTTTTATTAGGAAAGTGTAAGACATAAAAAAGAACCTAAATTTATCAAAAGAAACTTGAAAAACATTCATACATCAAATATTAAACGTCTTTTAAAATTCTAAAACTCTAATATGAACACTCATACTTACAGTGACGATAATGACAATAGAAGCCATAATGACAGTTAACGTTACGTCAGAGAAACTTTAACTTTTAAACAATACATCTCAGCGTAGTAGACAAGTAAAAGGTAGTAAAACAAAAACAAAAAAAAACTCATTTACCACATAATTATTAATGAAAAATTTGAAAGCCATTACTTCAAAGAAATTAATTTTTTTTTTTCTAATAGAAAATTCCTACAAAAAGATAAAAAAAAGAGATCGAATAGATTGCAATTGATTTTTATAAATTGAATTTAAATTGAATAAGTTTTGGGATCTATAACAACGATAACTTAGTCATTTGAATTAAAAACTGTCAAAAGCTATATTATTACAGAATTAAACTTAATAACTGGAGTACCAAAAAAAATATTTAATAGAAGTTGTAAGCCGAATTAACTCATAGTTAATATATGTAAATACATGTAAATACTAAAGACTATGTTTTTAAGAAAAATGTTTAACTTAAGGAATTAAAATTAAGTAATAATTTGGTTTATTCTAACTTATGTTCATATAAAATAAACACAAAACTAAAATAGTAGCAATGGAAGCTAACTATCTACTGATTAAAGTTTATAGTAATTACTTGATACACTTTGTAAAATAAAAAGTTTTAGATACCAAATATAATATGTAAAATAATAAAAACAATTCAATGAAAGATTCCAAATCAGATGGAATACAAATTGGAACAAAAAGAGTTAAAATTGAAAGAAATGTGTTTGGAAAAGGCTATATTTATATTTTCAATTTAAAAGAACTAGAATAAATTTTCTTTCACAAAAAACCGTAAATATTGTAAATAAAAATAATCTTGAATTTTTCTATACAAAAATAAAATACAAATTAAAATTGTTAACGAAATTATGTACGAAAGAATTCATATACTGAATGAATTATGTAAACTTACGAATAAGCAGTGAGATCCAGGAGAATCTCAAATCAAAGGGTGGAGGAGTTACATTCCTACTCTAAACATGTAGTAATAGTATGTATGTAGATAGTAAATGCTAAATATCGTACTAACATAGAATTGGGTTCCACATTAGCTTTGTTGTGGAATAAGAGAGTGAGCGTATTTCGGGTATGCTAACGACAACTTAACTAAAACATACATACATAAATACATGTATATTTATCTTCTTATATATAAAAATGAAACCGTTTTCGTTGTCACGGCATCACGCGTGATTGGTTGAACCGATTTGGCTGATTTTTTTTGTTGTATTTGTTATTATTAGGAGAAGGTTCTTATGTAAGAAAAAATTACGAAAGTTGCCGGAAAACCCCTAAAAACAGCCCTTTTCTTTTTCCCATACAAACGTTTTATTTTGTATATATGTACATACATACATACATATGTACTTATGTAAGTAAAAATGATTGTTTGTTAGTAACGCTAACGCACGAGAACGGCGGAACCAATCTTCATGAAGTCAGAAGTTGTTCGCTGTGGATCTGGAATGGGTTATATATAAAAAAAAACCATATACTTTTCATAAGGAAAAGTCGAAAAATTGGAAATTTCCAAAAAGTGAGTTTTCATACAATTCTTTTTTGTTTTGTTTTTCAATATTTTGTTTTGTAAATTATTTGAATCTTTCAATTTCGGTCGCTTGCTTTTTTATTCCGGCTATTTAAAAGAAAAATTATTGAAAATTGTTCGGTGAAAACTTTATGTGTGTTTCAAACGAAGTGATGAATTACAGCTTGAAATTTGTTACGAAGCAACGAAGACATCGCGCTAATATCGGTCGGCGTTCTTTTTGCCATCAACGTATGACAGCCTAAGACACATGAACTACATGAGACTCCCAGGATGCGATGACATACATTTGTGTGGAATTATGGATCGTTGTCAATCAGCAAGCGTTCATCACGATAAAACAGCAAGACTTTTCAAACAACAGCTACGATATTTAATGGATTTATCTTGAAGCAACGTATGTATATACAAGTATGGTGCAGTCAGATGCTGGATGTACTCTGTTGAGTTGCAAAAAAGAGGTTTGCCACACGCACACATTCTTCTTTGAATGGTGGATGGTGGTTACACCAGATCAAATTGATGAAATCTTTTCTGTGGAAATTCCTCATGCAGAGAAAGGTCCATTATTCTACGAAGTGATGAAAACCAATATGGTGCATGAACCTTGCGGACACCACAATCCCACTTGGAATAAATGCACAAAACACTATTCACGTGCTTTTCTTTCGGAAACGCAAACTGGAAATGATGGATATCCACTCTATCGTCGTAGCTCATCAGACGACAATGGCATGACATTTACCATTCAACTTAGAGTAGTGAATATCAAAGTCGACATTATATGGATCGTAAAATATTCGCCACTATTGTCTAATTCACATTCAAAACTCATGCCAATGTTTGATATTGTAGTTTGGTGAAATCAACTTTTCCGACTGTTGTGCGTTTCGCAGTTCATTTGGAGAATGGCTAAAGAGTGTTTTTCAACCCAGAGAATACTGTACAGCCAGCGGAAACACTTCCAACAACAAAATTTACATTGACGAGTTTTTTCTCAACTTGCGTCAGTGATTCGTTTGTGAGAACATTGCTCTATTTTGGAAATGCCTTGATATTATGCATGGAATGCATCGCCGAAGAAATAGGTACGCAGAAAGCAGGGCCAACCAATAGATTGACATCCAGGTGTGTTCTCAACTAATTCCTTAGGATGAATTTACATAATCCACCCGAAAAACTACGATTGCTAATACCTTTGGTTGCTATTAATAAATGTACGTTGTTCAGTTTGATTTGAGTCATTGCGCATACTTTTCGCGATGGTCATTTCGACATATTAGCCTTCAAACCCGCGTCAATTATGGAACACGAACAAAAGTACATTGCCGAAGACATTTTACATCGTATTCGTTAAGAATTGGAAATAGGCAAATTTCTGTTCCAGTGGTTTGATATCAATTCCACTTCCCTTTTGTCAATTCACTTCAACGAAATATGAACTCATCACGAATGTTTATGCCAAATTGGCCAAATTATCGTAACTACGATTGCATGGGTTTTCCCGAGTTCCCCATCTTCTCTGTATATTTACGCACCGGAATAGAAACCAAAAAATGATGCTTATCAAACTGCGTTACATTGAAAAAAATTTAGAAAAATCGAAAATAAATGATTTTTAACACAACGTAAATTCAACTTTTTTTTCATTTCAAAACACATAATTTCACGCAGGCCAACGAATGCGTTGTCACGGCATCACGCGTGAATGGCTGAACCGATTTGGCTGATTTTTTTTTTTTTTTTGTAGTTATCTAATACTCTGTACAAGGTTCTTATGGAAAAAAATATTAAGAAAATCTCTGAGAAAGATTGAAAAATATACATTTCATTTTGCATATTTTAAAAAACGCGCGTAACGAATTTAAACGTAATTCAATTTAAATGTCAACGTCATTCAATTAAAAAAAAAAAATTGTGGTAATCTGTTTTCATGTAAGTTTAATTAAATTTTTGATAAAGTTCGCTTTATTTTAAAGACTAAGAAGTTTTTTGTTTGCTAATAAGCGTTTATTAATCACGGTAAATTTAATTCAGCTTATATCGATTTTTGGTAACTTTTGCTGTCTACACAATATTACAATTTGGTACGCATGGTTAAACAGAAAAAATATGAGATCATTTTATTTTCAGTTGGATTTTCGTTTTTAACAATGTCACCAACCAGACGTACAAACTTAGGCCGCAGAATTCGAAATACGGCAAGTCGAAGTAATATAAGAACAAATCAAAGAAATGAACTACAAAGAAATCAAAATCAACAAAGAAATGTTGTGTTTAATCCCAACAGAGCGATCGTAACGTTGTCACAGCACGACTTTTCAAACAACAGTTACGATGTTCTTCTTGGGATGGTGGATAGTGGTTCCGCCAGATTAAATTGATGAAATCATTTCTGCGGAAATTCCTGATGTAGAGAAAGATCCAGTATTAAACGAAGTGATGAAAACCAATATGGTTCATGGACCTTGCGGACACCACAATCCTACCTCGGTTTGTATGTCTAACAATAAATGCACGAAACACTATCCACTTGCTTTTCTTTCGGAATCGCAAACTGGAAATGATAGATATCCACTCTATCGTCGTAGCTCATCAGACGACCATACAACTTAGAGTAGTGAATATCGAAGTTGACAACATATGGATCGTACTATATTCTCCACTGTTGTCTAATTCACATTCAAAACTCATATCAATATTGGTCTTGAACGATACGGTCGATACGTGAATTGCAGTAAAGCGCTTTGTAGGGTATTTACTTTTGCAATTTATGAACGTTTTTCGACTGTTGTGCGTCTCGCAGTTCATTTGGAGAACGGCTATAGAGTGTTTTTCAACCCAGAGAATACAGTACAGCCAGCGGCAACACCTCCAACAACAAAATTTGCATTGACGATTTTTTTCTCAACTTGCGTCAGTAATTCGTTTGCGAGCACATTGCTCTATTCGGAAATGCCTTGATATTATACATGCACAACCAGTAGATTGACATCCAGGTGTGTTCTCAACTAATTCTTTAGAACGAATTTACATAATCCACCCGAAAAACGATGATTGCTAATACCTTCGGTTGCTATTGATATTTGCAACGTATTTTCCACGTAAATTCAACTTTATTTTCATTTCAAAACACATAATTTCACGCAGGTCAACGTATGCGTGGTCAGCTTCTTCTTCTTCTTAATTGGCGTAGACACCGCTTACGCGATTATAGCCGAGTTAACAACAGCGCGCCAGTCGTTTCTTCTTTTCGCTACGTGGCGCCAATTGGATATTCCAAGCGAAGCCAGGTCTTTCTCCACTTGGTCCTTCCAACGGAGTGGAGGTCTTCCTCTTCCTCTGCTTCCCCCGGCGGGTACTGCGTCGAATACTTTCAGAGCTGGAGTGTTTTCATCCATCCGGACAACATGACCTAGCCAGCGTAGCCGCTGTCTTTTAATTCGCTGAACTATGTCAATGTCGTCGTATATCTCGTACAGCTCATCGTTCCATCGAATGCGATATTCGCCGTGGCCAATGCGCAAAGGACCATAAATCTTTCGCAGAATTTTTCTCTCGAAAACTCGTAACGTCGACTCATCGGTTGCTGTCATCGCCCAAGCCTCTGCACCATATAGCAGGACGGGAATTATGAGGGACTTATAGAGTTTAGTTTTTGTTCGTCGAGAGAGGACTTTACTTTTCAATTGCCTACTCAGTCCGAAGTAGCACCTGTTGGCAAGAGCAATCCTGCGTTGGATTTCCAGGCTGACATTGTTCGTGGTGTTAATACTGGTTCCTAAGTAGACGAAATTATCTACAACTTCAAAGTTATGACTGTCAACAGTGACGTGAGAGCCAAGTCGCGAGTGCGACGACTGTTTGTTTGATGACAGGAGATATTTCGTTTTGCCCTCGTTCACTGCCAGACCCATTTTCTGTGCTTCCTTGTCTAGCCTGGAGAAAGCAGAACTAACGGCGCGGGTGTTGAGGCCGATGATATCAATATCGTCGGCATACGCCAGCAGCTGTACACTCTTATAGAAGATGGTACCTTCTCTGTTTAGTTCTGCAGCTCGAACTATTTTCTCCAGAAGCAGGTTGAAGAAGTCACACGATAGGGAGTCGCCTTGTCTGAAACCTCGTTTGGTATCGAACGGCTCGGAGAGGTTCTTCCCGATCCTAACGGAGCTTTTGCTCAGCGTCAACTTACACAGCCGTATTAGTTTTGCGGGGATACCAAATTCAGACATCGCGGCATAAAGGCAGCTCCTTTTCATGCTGTCGAAAGCAGCTTTGAAATCGACAAAGAGGTGGTGTGTGTCGATTCTCCTTTCACGGGTCTTTTCCAAGATTTGGCGCATGGTGAATATCTGGTCGGTTGTTGATTTTCCAGGTCTGAAGCCACACTGATAAGGTCCAATCAGTTTGTTGACGGTGGGCTTTAATCTTTCACACAATACGCTCGATAGAACCTTATATGCGATGTTCAGGAGGCTAATCCCACGGTAGTTGGCGCAGATTGTGGGGTCTCCTTTTTTATGGATTGGGCATAGCACACTTAAATTCCAATCGTTGGGCATGCTTTCGTCCGACCATATTTTACAAAGAAGCTGATGCATGCACCCTATTAGTTCTTCGCCGCCGTGTTTGAATAGCTCGGCCGGTAGTCCGTCGGCCCCTGCCGCTTTGTTGTTTTTGAGGCGGGCAATTGCTATTCGAACTTCTTCATGGTCGGGTAATGGAACGTCTGCTCCATCGTCATCGATTGGGGAATCGGGTTCTTCTTCTCCTGGTGTTGTGCGTTCACTGCCATTCAGCAGGCTGGAGAAGTGTTCCCTCCATAATTTAAGTATGCTCTGGGCATCAGTGACTAGATCACCTTTGGGGGTTCTACAAGAGTATGCTCCGGTCTTGAAACCTTCTGTAAGCCGCCGCACTTTTTCGTAGAATTTTCGAGCATTACCCCTGTCGGCCAGCTTATCAAGCTCTTCGTACTCACGCATTTCGGCCTCTTTCTTCTTCTGTCTGCAAATGCGTCTCGCTTCCCTCTTCAACTCTCGGTATCTATCCCATCCCGCACGTGTAGTGGTCGATCGTAACGTTGCGAGGTAGGCAGCCTGTTTTCTCTCCGCTGCGACACGGCACTTCTCGTCGTACCAGCTGTTCTTTTGCACTTTCCGAAAACCAATGGTTTCGGTTGCAGCTGTACGTAAGGAATTTGAAATGCCGTCCCACAGTTCCCTTATACCGAGTTGTTGACGAGTGGTCTCAGAGAGCAGGAGTGCAAGCCGAGTAGAAAATCGTTCGGCTGTCTGTTGTGATTGCAGCTTCTCGACGTCGAACCTTCCTTGTGTTTGTTGACGTGCGTTTTTTGCTGCACAGAGGCGGGTGCGTATCTTGGCTGCAACAAGATAGTGATCCGAGTCGATGTTAGGACCTCGGAGCGTACGCACGTCTAGAACACTGGAGACGTGTCTTCCGTCTATCACAACATGATCGATCTGGTTGGTGGCTTTTCGATCCGGAGACTGCCAGGTAGCTTGATGTATCTTCTTGTGCTGGAATCTAGTACCACAGATAACCATATTTCGGGCCCCGGCGAAGTCGATCAGCCTCAACCCATTTGGGGATGTTTCGTCGTGGAGGCTGAATTTACCGACCGTAGTGCCAAATATACCTTCTTTGCCCACCCTGGCGTTAAAGTCGCCAAGCACGATTTTGACATCGTGGCGGGGGCAGCTCTCATAAGCGCGCTCCAAGCGCTCATAGAAGGCATCTTTGGTCACATCGTCCTTCTCTTCCGTCGGGGCGTGGGCGCAAATCAGCGATATGTTGAAGAATCTCGCTTTGATGCGGATTGTGGCTAGACGTTCATTCACCGGAGTGAATGATAGTACTCGGCGACGGAGTCTCTCTCCCACCACGAATCCAACACCAAACTTGCGCTCCTTTATATGGCCACTGTAGTAAATGTCACATGGACCTACTCGTCTCTGTCCTTGTCCCGTCCATCGCATTTCTTGGACGGCGGTGATGTCAGCCTTTATTTTCGCGAGGACATCAACCAGCTGGGCAGCGGCACCTTCCCAATTAAGGGTCCGGACATTCCAGGTGCATGCCCTTATCTCGTAGTCCTTATTTCGTTTGCCATGGTCTTCATCAAAAGGGGGGTTTCTCTTCCGAGGCTGTCGCTTTCTTTTCATTGGGGGTGTTTTTTACGTGGCGGGTCCCAAACCCAGCGCACAACCCTAAGCAGGGGAGGTTTCGCCTTCTCACATTAGCTCGCCTTCGAACGGATGTTCTTAGGCTACCCAGAGGATACTTGGTCAAAGACCGGAAGTTGTGAGCTGCTTGAGCCATGTGTAAAAGAATCGTTTCTGGCCACTCCCAAGTGAATGGCGATCAGAGAACTTTCCTCACTTGCGTGAACTTCTACCCATGACTCCATCCTCCGTGGTCAGCTAGTATACATATATATATATAATATATACATATATAAACAAATATATACATATGAGTAAACAAGCTAATATGGGATGATAAAACAGTTAATCCTAATATTAGAAGCGAACTAATAAAGAATGTTAGTACAGTTAGCATTAGGATAAGTAGTAAGTAAGCTAAGTAATAAGAAATGTAAAGCAAGTTAGTCTTAAAATTCACCTGAATAAAGAAGGAAGTTAAAGCTTAAGCTTTTAATTAAAACTATTTTCATTTCTCGCGCTCTTCTGCACCGCTATACACTGGGTCAAACAAAGTCAAATGGATCATGGAAATTTCGCTAAATTACCGGTTTTGAAAATTAGCACTTCGTTAGGGGAAGGACTCTTATATAAATATTTCGTCAAAATTAATTTTTTTGTTAAAGTTATTCAATTTTAGATCACGAGAGAACTGTGCAGATATTTTCTCATAAACTACTGTAGATAAATCGATGAAATTTTCTGAACTCAAAGAAAAATATTCGCCATGTAAATACTATAGACATTCTTTCACGTTCAATTAGTTTAAATAATATTATTTTACATACATTTTTGTTAAACAATTGATATTTTGCAAGCGCTCTTCGCGATAAAAAAGTATGTTATAGAACGTGGAAAACGTTCATCTTTTTTCGTTTTCGATTATTTTCTGTAGTATTTTCTTTTGCTCTATTCTCATCTATAACTTCTGCAATGATTTCTCTCATAGTTTTATAACAAACATACATAGCTTGGAGAAGCGTATCCTTTTCATTGGTGGCTCACCAAGTTATTTCAAAATGTTATTAACTTGTTGGAATTTAAATCTGAATCACCACTGAAATTTCTTTTTGTTTAGAAAGCTCAACCGCTGATTTTTGTTAATCAAAACTCAAAATAATACAATATATTCGTATTTTGTTTGTCCGCATTACTTATTTGTTGGCCTTACTCATCTATATATGTGACCTGGTCTACGAAAAGGGAGCTAACGTGCAAAAACTAGTTTTCTGGGAAACAGCTGTTAAATCTCATCTCTCATCTTCCATCCGAATCAACTAAAAAGTGAAAATGACACCTAAGCCCCCTTTCCGTAGACCAGGTCACATATATAAAAGAAAGTTGTTGTTAGCTACACATGTATAACTGAAGAACGGCTGAACCGATTTTGCTGAAAATTGGTGGGGAAGTAGCTTAGAGCCAGGGTAAGGACATAGGATACCTTTCATCTCTTTATGTCAAAATTTAATACAACTCTTAAATACAAAAATTTTATTTCAAATGATAAGCATTTGTTCAAAATTCATGTTTGTAGGAATCATTTCAACGCGTACCTTTTTTAACAGATTCTTTCTCAAAAAGAATACAATTGCTAAGTATTTGGAATAGTAGAAAATAACTGCAACCAAATACGCAGTGAAACAGATTATAACTGGCTCAGTAACCAGTCGTTGACGTGCATCCCAAAAGACTGATGTCATAACCTTTCCAGCCGACTTTTTCGTCTTTCCACGCTTGAAAGTCGGTTCATCATGTGGAGTCCACTAGAATGACTGTCGATTGGACTCCAGTGGGAATTGATGGAGCTATGTTTTTATTGTTACACATCGACGCAAGAATTCTGTTTTATTACAATTAAAAAGCACTCAAACACTTCTCGGAATCAGTTATTCGTTGTTTTTGTTGGATTATGACTTGCAAGGCACCATCTTTGCACAGAGCTTTGGCCTCTTTAGAGCATCAATGTCCTCGGCGCTAATTACGCCTGTTTCCACCTTAGCAAATATTTTTTCAACGGTAGATTTCCCTGAGCCCATATCCAACACTATATTCCCCAGAAAGCAATGTTTTATTAACACACGAAATGCTATATGATCCACTTTTTTGTAAAGTAACACAAGTTGCTTCACAAAAATGCTATATCTCATTAACTAATAGTTATAATCCAACTAATAGAAATCATATAGATGGTAGTAGTTGTATTATCTATGTATCAGCCACAGTGAAGCGTGGACGGGTTCTCTAGTTATTAATAAAAAATATAAATACAGTCACGATAACTTTGATGAATATTTGCAGAGTTTTCATACAGCATGATTGACAAATGTTATACCTAAGTAGTAATTTTTTTTCACATACTATTAATTAATTTATTGGATTGCAACATTGATTTAGACGAGGCATTTCAATGACAATTTAGAAACAGCAGATTGACAGTTACAAGCCGTGTTTGATGCCGAGAAATCATGGTCCTGTACGATTCAAACCGTTCGCTACTTAGCGCCGGTTCTTTCGTTCCGCGCGTTGAGAGACCGAAAAAGGGACGAAAATTCAATATGTGCGGAGTAGCATGAATGAAACATATTTGTTCGCAGATTATTAAAGGTGAAAGTTTATTATTATATTGTATAAAACAGTACCCATTGTTATACTCTTCTTCTTTACAAAACAGTTAAAATCTGTTCTTAAAAATTAATTTCGGACTGTTTAACATCCCATTGGGTAGGGTATGCACAACTCACTTACACCCGCTATTAAACATACAAATGAAAATGCGCGAGTAATTTTGTGTACAATTAACTTTAATGTTTGATAAATTTAAAATACGATACAATTTTCAATAGATCGAAATAGAATTGGAACTTCGGTGTTTAAATTATCCCAGTGCGAAAGTGTTGTTGAATCACGTAGAGTTCTGGCGAATTTTGTATGTAACGAAAGCTGCTTTTATGCTGTTGCATGTATTTCGGCGTACTGCTGGTAGAATAGCCGAGTGTGCAGAACACATGC
>NW_026090934.1:0-12162 GCF_024586455.1 Bactrocera neohumeralis
GTAATCAGCAATAAAGCGAGCAACATCGCCATAAGTAAAAACTTGCATTCTAATTAATTGGCGCCCAACCCAAGGACCTCCAGCAACTGGATAATCCAAAAATTAGAGGAGAACCCCGCATCCTGATGAAACGAAGATCCTGAAGAATATTAATAATTTTGGATATAATTAAAACTTGTTCTGTAAGTAATAATTCAAAATCATAAAAGAGTGAAAAAATTGTAAAGTGAAATTATTTGTGCAGTGAAATATTCACTTATTTAAAACCACATTCTAAGTGAAATAAATTTGTGAAAAGAGAATATTGCCCTCTTAAAAATAAATATTTCGATATAAAATAATAAAACGAAAAACCTGTTTATTAAATTTGCTTTTTGTGCTGAGATAACCTCTTTGGTATGATAAATTTCACGTGGTGGAAGGCTGTTCTTAGTTGAAATTGTGTCATTTTTTTAAGTCTTTGCTTTATTTTCCAATCCAGTGAATCGTTTTTTTCTTTGAAACGGCCGCTTTCTCCAACCGCAAAACAAAAAAAAATAAAAAAATAACTACATATTTTTACTAAAATTTACAATATTTCGCAAGTAATTTTGTTTAGAAATTAATAATTAAATATTTTTCATACGAAAAATAAATTTGCTTTAATATCAATATGAGTATAAGTAGGGAGCAGGTGCTTGAAATAGTAAATGCGGCTACTGAGCGCACTAGACAAGCATTTGCTGAGCAGATAAGCCAAGTCACTTTAGCGTTAAATCGATTAGCTCCTCCCACTGCTCAGACTTACACGCCAGTATCTATCAATCCCCTTATTTTAGATAATAGCGCAAGTTTGGATTTAATAAAATCCCTACCTGAATTCAAAGGAGATGCTGCTTCATATTCAGCTTGGCGGACCGCTGCACATTTCGCAATGGAATACTATAAGGAAGGTTCGGAAAAATATTATATTGCTATGGGGATTTTTCGGAATAAAATTACAGAATCTGCTAATTCTACCCTTTCATCATTTAATACAATCCTTAACTTTAAAGCAATAATTTCCAGATTAGATTTAGCGTATTTCGACAAAAGGCCGCTGTATGTGTTAGAGAATGAACTAAGCGTGTTAAGGCAAGGAAATCTTCCTATTTCTGACTATTATGACAGAGTCGATAAACAATTAACGCTTATAATAAATAAGCAAATTATGTGTTATAGCGGTAATAGCGAAACCATTGCTGCTATGAACGAAAGAGCAAGAGAAAATGCATTACGTGTTTTCATTTCTGGACTTCGGCGTCCATTGTGTGACATATTATTTTCGGCGAGGCCACGTGACCTCCCATCTGCACTTGCAATAACTCAAGAGCTACAAATCAGCCACTTGCGACAAGATTTCGCTCGAGCTTTCGCTGCAGGCAGATCGATGAAAGTAATGCCTCATTTTCAGCCGAGTCAGCGACAGGGCCAATCTGGTATGCTCAATTTCCAAAATGACAGACCATCTCCTATGGAAATCGACCACACGACCTCATATTATCAAAAACGTTTTTCACCTAAAAATTCATATAACTTTAACCAAAGGGAAGAACAACGCAGTAATCAATTTCATAACCTAAGAAAAAACATTCAGCAACAATATCCTTCTCCTAATCAACCTGTAGTATTTAAGCGATCACGCGAACAATCCGCTTCTAATAAAACTCCGTTTAATAAAATGCAAAGAATTAACTATATGTCTCAAAAGGTGAATTTCAATGATGAACCAGAATGTGAAACATACGACGATGATTATCCCCAAGACTACAATTCTAGAAATTATGACGAAGACTATCAAAACAATAAGGATACCTATAATTATTTCCAATCTGATACTCCAATTGAACAAACTGAAGAAGTCAACTATTTAAACTAAAATCGCTCCTGCCCTTTATATCTAAAACTTCTAAGAGTGGTCAGGAGCTGCGCATTCTAATATAATATAATTCACCAGTTCACGTAGTTTCTAAGAAAGGTTTAGATGAATGTGGAAATCAGAAATTGCGCTTAGTTATTGACTACAGAAAAATTAATGAAAAAACCATTTCCGATCGGTACCCAATACCAGATACAACTGTAATTTTAGCCAACCTAGGAAAATCAAAGTACTTTACCACCATAGATGTAAAATCTGGTTTCCATCAAATCGTTTTGTGCGAGGAAGATAGAAAAAAAAACCGCGTTTAGCATTAACAACGGAAAATACGAATTTTGTAGGCTACCATTTGGATTAAAGAACGCGCCTAGCATCTTTCAAAGAGCTATCGATGACGTTTTACGCGAAGATATCGGAAAATGTTGTCATGTCTATATCTATGACATAATAATTTATTCCCCCGATGAATATTCGCACTTAAATAGTATTGATAAAATCTTAAGCAAGCTAGAAAAAGCGGGAATGAGAGTGTCTACAGAAAAATCGAAATTTTTCCAAGCCGAAGTTGAGTTTTTGGGCTTAATAGTTTCAGCAGATGGTATTAAAACAAGTTCAGATAAGGTCAATGCCATTTTGAATTATGAACTTCCAACAACGCTACGTGCGTTGCCGTCATTTCTCGGCCTATCAGGCTATTACCGCCGTTTCATAAAAAATTATGCCGATATGGTAAAGCCATTGACTAAATACCTTCGCGGTGATAATGGACACGTAGGTGCAAAAAAATCGAAAAATATGGAAATTGTACTTGATCGCGACGCATTACGTTCCTTCGAGAACGTAAAACGAGTTTTAGCATCAGAAGATGTCCTTCTGCAATATCCCAACTACAGTCTTCCCTTCGATCTTACGACGGATGCTTCATCAAGTGCTGTAGGCGCTGTTTTGTCCCAAAATGGCCGCCCCATTACTGTGATTTCGAGAACCATTTCAAGTACAGAACAAAATTATGCCACGAATGAACTTGAGCTTCTCGCCATCGTATGGGCTTTAAAAACACTGCGACATTCCCATATACTGAAGAGGGTGCTATGGGTGGGAAGAAGCCGTTGGAGGAGAGGGGCAGTAAGCTTCTTTACGGATGGGTCAAAGCTTGGGGGGGAAGGTTGGTGGAGGGGTTTACTGTCGGGAGCTCTCCATCAGCTCCAGTTTCAGACTTCCTGACTCCTGTAAGACTAGGAATCTTACCGGATGCCGCTTGCAAAAGCTGCTTAGAAGAAGATGCGGCAGAAACTAGCTAGCACTTCCTTCTTGACTGTCCCGCATTCGGGAGGTTAAGACTTAGATACTTGGGGGCACATACCTTCATACATCCTTCCGAACTGGTGGGAGTAGATATCAAGCGCATTTGCACATTTGTATCGGCCACCAAACGTTTTGCCGATCTTTAAGTCCGAATACGGGAGTTCTATTTTCTATGGCATCACAAAGGACTACGTATAGTCCACGTGCGATCTTAGATCGGCCATCCAATCTAACCTAACCTAACCTATCTTTATGGAATAAGAAGTATTAATATTTTCACTGACCATCAACCCCTCATTTTCTCCATATCAGAAAAAAATCCGAATAGCAAAATGAAGAGATAGCGCGTATTGGTAGAGGAATTCGTAAAATTCGATAAAAAACAAAAATATTGTTTAAAAAATTTATTCGGCACACCATATTTTTCGATACTGTCGAAAAGTTGATTTGCTCTCTGAAATCCGCAATTCATTATAATGGTACAAACGGAATTCACTGCGATCTTTCCACTTTAGGGCAAATACAGGGTCGCATATTGTCTGAGTTTCCAGGTGTAAAATTTTTTCACACGGAATTACTCGTAATCGATCTTATTAACAAAGATGACCAACTAGAAACAGTTGCTACAGAACATAATCGGGCCCACCGGTGCTTATCCGAAAATGTTCGTCAAATTTCCAGAGAATATTATTTTCCAGGTTTGAAGAAAATGTTAAAAAATTTAATCGCAAATTGTAAAATTTGCCTGGAAAACAAGTATCAACGTAAACCGCCTAATCCAGGAATTGGAAAAACGCCCATTCCAAAGCTCCCGGGCGAAATTATCCATATGGACATTTTCTTTGCCGGCAAGCAAAACTTTTTAACATGCGTGGACAAATTTTCGAAATTTGCTGTCGTTAAAGCTAGTGCGTCTAGATCCACTACCGACATTAAGGATGCTCTTATGGAGATTTTACTTATATTTAATAACACGAAAATTATTGTATCAGATAACGAAGGAGCTTTTCAATCCAACCTAATAAAAACGTTGCTAAGAGATCACTTCTCAATTGAACAATTCTTCATACCTACGCTTCACAGCGAAAGCAATGGCCAAGTCGAAAGGTTTCACTCAATAATTCTCGAAATAGTACGTTGCATTAAAAAACAGCAGCAAATATGTGAAATTATTGATCTTGTTTTATTAGCAACCTACAAATATAATAACAGTGTTCATTCGGTCACAAACGCCAGACCCATTGATGTGTTTCATAACTACCCTCCTGAGAAATTAAATGATATTTAGAAAAGATTAGTGGACGTTCAAGAAAAGACTCTGAAAAGATTTAATTGCGGAAAAATACCCAAAACATATAAAGTTGGAGAAAAGGTTTTTTTGAGAAGAAACAAACGATTAGGAAACAAATTTCACAGTATTTTTACTGAAAAAGTTATTGAAGCAGACCTTGGTACCGCGGTTATGATAGATAAAAGCAATTTTCGATAGTTTTTCGAAGAAATTTAGCTAAAAACAAGTTCAAGCAATAAAAATAGGTTCTAATTAAAATGAATGACAAATAACTTATGCTGTAACATTCTTCCTTGATTTTGAATTATTACATTTGATTTGAAACTAATTTGTAAACTTAGTTTTAAGATACTACAATTGTTGGTAAAGTTCTTTTAATTTAAGTCTTCATGGTCAGGACTTCCTGCAATCCATTTCCAGGCGCTACCCAGGAAATTTATTGATCTTTTTATTTTTTGTCCTACTTTGAGATTGTTAAGTTGGGCTCTTATCTGTGTTATCAAGTGGGATATGAAGGGGTAATTAGGGTTTTTGCGGATAGTTTCGGTTTTGATAGTCGATTCTATGTGGTCAAATGTGTCCGTGTATTTTCCTATGTCAATTTCATGTATTATCCTAAATGTTCCTGTTTGTAGTCTAGCCGTTCCCTTTTCTATTGTTATTAATTTGGAGTTCGAGTAGTCGAGGATCTGTACTTCCGCCAGGCATAGCGGTAGTAATATTCTGAAAAAAATATCGTACATATTTAGTTACGTATTCTACCTTTGTGAATTATTTGTCCTTTTTCTGTTAACACGGTACTATTTCCATCTTCCTTAACTATTTCCTTACTGTAGGGTTTACTTAACTTAGTTCTTAATCTTCTATTTTTCTTAACGAATATTATTTGTCCTGGTAGATATGATTTTATTTCCTTCTTATTCTTATTATGGTATTCGATATCCTTTCTTTGTTTCTCGGCTAATTTTTCTAAATTGCTTTGTCTAGTTCTTTCTATGTCCTCGGGGGCAAATGTAACATTTCTATGAAAAAATAGGTCTACTGGCCTTTTAAGTGTTGTGGAATGAACTGAATGATTATACTCAGATACTGCTCTTTCTAAAAGTTCTTCAAAATTTCTGTGTCCACCGTTTTCTTTTATGCAACGCATTATTTCGATTAATGTAGAGTGGAACCTTTCCACTTCTCCGTTAGCTTGGCTTTTGTATGGAGGTGTATTGTAAACTTCTATTCCTAATTCGTCTTTCATCATAAATTTTAAAGAAGCTGAGTTTAAAGATGGCTCATTGTCGATAACTATTAATTTTGGTACACCGAAGAAAAATATAATATCTCTTAAAGGTTTTCTGACGTCTTCTATTGCTCTGCTATTTAGGCTTTTTGTTATTGCGTATTTTGTAAATTTATGTAAAGCTGTCATGACTATTTTTCCCTCTGTTAAAAATATATCGATATGGACTGTGTGTCCCGGATATGTTGGTAATGGAATTTCTGCAATTTTCGGTTGATTGGGATGTCTCTCGTACTTATTTTCTTTACAAACGGTGCATTTGGCTATTATTCGTTTTATTTTATTTAACATACCTGGAAAATATTTTGTTTCGAGAATTTGTGTTTTATTTTCAGAGGCATTCCTATGTGCTCTTAAATGTTCTTTTAATATGACGTTCTCTTGTTCTTGTTCGTTATTAATATCTTCAACTAATTTTTGGGTATATCGGCTTTTAACGTTACTAAAATGAATAGGATAGATATTTTGCATCATACCCATTATCCTTTCTTCTGTATGAATTCCATTTATAACAGATGGGTTAAGGTATCGTTTCATGTAAGAAATCAATAGCTGTTCGTTGTACTCTGGTTCTGTAACTATATGTCTATGAACTGTTGGAAAAATTATTTTAAATTGATATGAAGATATTTCACCGATCTTGAAAAAAATTTGGTTTTTGAAAACATTAATTGGAACTTCTGTACAAGGGATTAAATTGTGATTTGAGCTTTCATCGCTATGAATCGTAGGTGTGAGTGAATTTATTTGAATTGGTATCCTTGAAAGGGCGTCTGTAACTACATTTGTTTTACCAGGTTTGTAAATTAGTTCATAGTTATATTCTTCTAAAATGGCTTTCCATCGCTTAATTTTACTATTAGTATTCTTATGGCTTAAGGCATAGGTAAGAGGTTGATGATCGGTGATAATTTTAACTTTCTTTGAACCGTAGAGGTAATTTCTAAGTGAATTAAGTGACCATATTATACCAAGCATTTCTTTCTCATTGGTAGCATAATGCTCTTCGGCTTTACTTAAAGTTCTCGATATGAAAGTAATTGGTCAACCGTCTTGCGATAGCACGGCACCTAATGCGAAATCTGAGGCGTCGGTCGTTAGTTCAAAATCTTTATCGAAATTTGGGTGCGCTAAAACTATATCCTTGGATACTAAAGTATTTTTTATTTTATTAAATGCTTCTAAGGCCTCTTTGTCTAATTCTACTTCTATTTTCTTCGAGTTCCGTTTGGAGACATGATCGGCTTCTCCTCTTAATAGTGCTGTTAATGGTTTAGCTACTTTTGCGTAATCCTGGATAAATCGTCGGTAATAATCTGACATACCTAGGAAGGATCTTAATTCTTTGAGAGTTTGTGGAACTGGAAATTTAGCTACCGCTTCTACTTTTTCGGGGTTTGTTTTTATCCCATTTGAACTGATTACATATCCTAAAAATTCTACTTCCTCTTAAGCGAATGTGCATTTGTCTAATTGGATTTTCATATTTGCCTTTTCTAATGTTTGGAATACTAACTCTATACTTTTAAAACGCTCTTCTTCATTTTTTACAAATATAATTACATCGTCAATGTAAACGTAGCATCTTACTCCTATATGTTGTCGTAGGATGTCGTCTAGTGCTCTTTGGAATGTGGCCGGAGCATTTTTTACACCGAAGGGTAAGCGGAGGAATTCATATTTTCCGTTGTTTACGGAAAATGCGGTTTTTTAATGTCTGACTCGCGAAGTGGAATCTGATGGAACCCACTTTTTAAGCCAATAACAGTAAATAGTTTATTGTTTCCCAGATTTGCAAGGACTTGATTAATTTCTGGTATGGGATATTTATCGGGGATCGTAACCGAATTAAGTTTACGATAATCAACGACCATTCTATCTACTGTTGGTTCATAAATGTCGACAAAGGTGTGGTGGGTAATTACGATTGTCCCGGCAACTGTTTTTACTGTAAAGGGCTTTTCGTTCAGAATTGGATTCCTAATTCTAGTGGATTGAATGTAATTCTTATTGGATTCGGTATCAATAAGAAAATCTATTGTGTCTCCGCGCCTTGTTCTAAATTCGTAATAAGGCAGCAAAGACGGCGCTAATCTAAAAAATTAATAGTATCAGGCTCATTTTTACCTGCATTATCATAATTGCTATGGGAATCGTCATCATATATCCCGTTCGGGTCTAATTCGACTGCGTTAGTAAAAAAATTTCTTTGTATTTTGCTTGGAGGGTGAGTCAGTTGTGCAGAAATAGGACGTTTCGGTGGTCGATTGTCCTGGAATATATTGAGCCTATTTTGATAATTAATTTGTCTTGACCGTATGGACTGGTCTACTTCCATTGAGGTTGGTGGTTTGGGTGGTAGGTTCGGTCTGTTATTAAAGGAGGTATTTTCTCTAGCAATATGGGGATTGTTCGGGTAGTTGCTGAACCTCGGCATGAATCCTTGGTTATTTTGCATATAGTTGGGAAAATATTGGGGATATCGGTTTGTTTGGCGACCGAATGCCTGTTGGTCAAAATTTCGTCTGGGAGAATGGGAATATGTTAATTCGGGGTAAAAAGCTCTGTTGTTATTGAAATTATTAAGGTTGTTATTGAAATTATTAAAATTGTTATTTCGGGGAAGTCGTGGTGGTGGTTGGATATTGGATTTGTGTGTATTGTTCGCATGATTTATTCTATATGTCATGTTGCCAAGTTTTTGACATAAATGTAGTGCTTGGGGCAAGGTTGTCGGTTCTCTCATGCCGAGAAGACGAGGTAAGTCGCCATTTAGTCCTCTAATAAATGTGTCAATGGCTATATCCCTATATGAGTTTGTCATAGTCCGTATGGATTCGTCACTTAACTCGAGACATGAAATTTTGTCTAATATAAGTGAAAGGTGTTGGTAAACTTTTTGGTAGAAGGTCGCTATGTCGTCGTAGCATTGGACGAGAGTGGTCATCTGGTATTCGAGGGTACCTATGTCCCTTTTATCCGAATAATGCATCATAAGGTATTCTCGAATTTGACTCCAATCGAGTGGAGTATTGTATGATTCTAATGCGGTGTCGGCATCGCCAATTATTTTATGCCTTATCGTATGGAGTATCGCAAAGTATTTAGGAGTATTCTTGACTCCCTCATAAGCTTTAAAAATTCTGCATACGCTCTTCCTCCAGGAGTTAAATTCACCTGGTCGTCCTGAAAATTCCCTAAGGCATTTAACCATGTCCGGAATTTTATCTAGTTCGTTTATGTTGTTAGCGTTCAGCGTCACACTGTGGTCGGGTTCGGTAAAGTCAGTAATATTCTGAGTACTCATTCGTTCGAGTACTTCTCGAACTATTGTCGTTATGGAAGTTGGGTTAGGGGTGGGAGGGTTTAAAGGATGGTTGGAAGTATTTGGAGGATGGGTGGTTTGCCCATAGTCTATCCTCATTTGGTCTAATTATTCAATTAGCTCTTCAGCTGTATCCGGCATTATGATAATCTTTTTTTTTAAGTTAATTAGTTTAAAAAAAAAAAAATTCTTTGTAATAGTACATTCTTTGACAATATCAGAATCTTTTTGTAAAGCTTACGTTAATTTAAGGCTTTTTTTCCTTTTTTGTGTCGGATAATTAATTTCTTTCAATTCAAGTTTCTTATTCTTTATAATAATAAAATTCTTTAAAATTTATTTTTTTCTTTTTTGTGTCGAATAATTATTTTCTTTCAATTCAAATAATAATAATATTCTTTATAATAGTCTTAAATTATAATATTTTATAAATTTTACATTAGGTGTTTCCAGTTTTCCTCATGATGTTATGATGCGCTCCGGGGTTGTCCCTTTTCTTTACCAGAACTGAGGTCCCTCGGAGTTTATTGATCCCACGTTGTGCGTTGCAGCCGCTCGTTGGCACAGCATTTATTGTGTTTTCTGTTTTTCACACACTTTTTTTTGTTTTTAACTCACGGAGCCTTACTTTTTTATTTTCAGGCTTTTCTTTTTTTATTCACAATCACTACCGTTCGCCACTCGCGAAGCCTTACTTTTTGGTTTTCAGGCAATTACCACTTACGCGCGCTGGTTCCTGCTCGGGCGCCAGTTAAAAAACGTTTAGTTTAATCTAAAAAAAAATGTTTTCTGGGAGCTATGCTCCTTTATTGAATTCCACTTAAGAACTAAAATTTACAATTAATTATACTTAACTCTAGACCTATGTTTGCCGCTGCAACGGGTACGGAGTTTGCTGACACTGCGCTTCCCACAGGTTGGCACTTCGCTGACGCAGCGCTTCCCACAGGTTGCTACTACACGTGTCGCACTCTCAGCGATTTAGTGGTGTCATATTATATTACTTCGTATCATATGATATTAGTGCATCATACGATACTTTTTGAATGTATGGGGTGCTAACTTATACACATTAAGCGATCGATATTGAGTTACTTCAAGTCATTTTTTTCACGTATTTAAATTAATTAACCTTCTTCATCTTACTGAAGTTGACATAAACCCATATTGGCAGTGCAATTAGAAAAACTCTATCAGGTTATATTTAGGTTTAAAGCAATCGATATATACACACTAAGGCATCGATATTGAGTTGCTTGAAATCCTTAACTTCACATATTATAGTTAATTAACCATGTTCATCTTACTGAAGTTGACATGAAGTCAAAACGGCAATACAATTGGAAGAATTCCATAATGTTATATTTAGGTATAAAGTAGATTTTCTTGCATATACACATCTGGCAATCGATATTGAGTTACTTCAAATCATTATCTTCACATACTTAAGCTAATTAATCTTCTCCATCTTACTGAAGTTGACATAAAGCCATAACGCCAGTGCATTTAGAAAAATTTCCTAATCTTATATTTAAGTATTTAATCGATTTTCTTGTATATTCGCATTTAGCAATCGAGATTGAGTTGCCTGAAATCATTGGTTTAACATATTTAATTTAATTAACCTTCTTCATCTTACTGAAGTGGACATAAAGCCATAACGGCAGTGCATTTGGAAAAATTTCATAATCTTTTATTTAGGTATATAATCGATTTTCTTGTGTATACACATTAAGGCATCGATATCGAGTTGCTTGAAATAATTAACTTCACATATTTAAGTTAATTAACATTCTTCATTTTACTGAAGTTGACATAAAGCCATAAAGGCAGCGCATTTGGAAGAATTCGACAATCTTATATTCAGGTATAAAGTCGATTTTCTTGTGTATATACACATTTAACAGTCGATATTGAGTTGCCCTAAATCCCTAATTTAACATACTGAAGTTAATTTACCTTCTTCATCTTACTGAAGTTGACATAAAGCCAAAACGGCAGTGCATTTGGAACAATTTGACAATGTTGTATTCAGGTATAAAGTCGATTTTCTTGTATATACATACACATTTAGTAGTCGATATTGATTTGCCTTAAATCCCTAATTTAACATATGGAAATTAATTAACCTTCTTCATCTTACTGAAGTTTACATAAAGCCATAACGGCAGTGCATTTGGAAGAATTCGACAATCTTATATTCAGGTATAAAGTAGACTTTCTTGTATATACATACACTTTTAGTAGTCGTTATTTATTTGCCTTAAATCGCTAATTTAACATATTGAAGTTAATTAACCTTCTTTATCTTACTGAAGTTGACATAAAGCCAAAACGGCAGTGCATTTGGAAGAATTCGACAATCTTATATTCAGGTATAAAGTGGATTTTCTTGTATATACATACACATTTAGTAGTCGATATTGAGTTGCCTTAAATCCCTTATTTAACATATTGAAATTAGTTAACCTCTTCATCTTACTGAAGTTGACATAAAGCCACAACGGCAGTGCATTTGAAAGAATTCGACAATCTTATATTCAGGTATAAAGTAGACTTTCTTGTATATACATACACATTTAGTAGTCGATATTGAGTTGCCTTATACCCCTAATTTAACATATTGAAGTTAATTAACCTTCTTCATCTTACTGAATTTGACATAAGGCCATAACGGCAGTGCATTTGGAAGAATTCGGCAATCTTATATTCAGGTATAAAGTAGACTTTCTTGTATATACATACACATTTAGTAGTCGATATTCTGGTATAAAGTCGATTTGCTTGTATATATACATTTAGCAGTCGGTATTGAGTTGCTTTAAATTATTAATTTCAAATATTTAAGATAATTAACCTTCTTCATCTTACTGAAGTTGACATAAAGCCAAAACGGCAGTGCATTTGGAAGAATTCGACAATCTTATATTCAGGTATAAAGTCGATTTTCTTGTATATACATATTTAGCAATCGATATTGATTTGCTTCAAATCATTAATGTAACATATTTAAGTAAATTAGCGTTCTTCATTTTACCGAATTTGACATAAAG
>NW_026090935.1:0-7056 GCF_024586455.1 Bactrocera neohumeralis
TGTGTATATGCTGGAAAATCGGTTTTATACCTAAATGTAAAATTGTGAAATTTTTCCAAATGCACTGTCGTTATAACTTTATGCCAACTTCTGTAAGATGAAGAAAATTAATTAATTTCAACGTGTTAAGCTTATGATTCAAGGCAACCTGATCTGGGTTTCTAAATGTGTACATTCAGGAAAATCGGTTTTATACCTAAATGTTAAATTCTGGAATTTTTCCAAATGCACTGCCGTTTTGGCTTTATGCCAACTTCAGTAAGATGAAGAAGGTTAGTTAACTTTAATATATGAAGCTAATGATTTGAAGCCATTCGACATAGATTGCCAAATGTATACATGCAAGAAAATCGGTTTTATACCTAAATGTAAAATTCTGGAATTTTTCCAAATGCATTTGCCGTTTTGGCTTTATGCCAACTTGCCAACTGTAAGATGACGAAGGTTAATTAACTTGAATATGTGACGTTAATGATTTGAATCAACTCGATATGGATTGCTAAATGTTTAAATGCAGGAAAATCGGTTTTATACCTAAATGTAAAATTGTGGAATTTTTCCAAATGCACTGCCGTTTTGGCTTTATGCCAACTTCCGTAAGATGACGAAGGTTAATTAGCTTGAATATGTGACTTTAATGATTTGAGTCAACGCGATATGGATTGTTAAATGTTTAAATACAGGAAAATCGGTTTTATAACTAACTGTAAAATTGTGGAATTTTTCCAAATGCACTGCCGTTTTGGTTTTATGCCAACTTCTGTAAGATGAAGAAGGTTAATTAACTTTAATATATGAAGCTAATGATTTGAAGCCATTCGACTTAGATTGCCAAATGTGTATATGCAAGAAAATCGGTTTTATACCTAAATGTAAAATTCTGGAATTTTTCCAAATGCACTGCCGTTTTGGCTTTATGCCAACGTCTGTAAGATGACGAAGGTTAATTAACTTTAATATGTGAAGTTGATGATTTGAAGCAACTTGGTATGGATTGCCAAATGTGTATATGCAGGAAAATCGGTTTTATGCCTGAGTATAAGATTGTGGAATTTTTCCAAATGCACTGCCGTTATGGCTTTATGCCAACTTCTGTAAGATGAAGAAAATAAATTAACTTCAACGTGTTAAGCTAATGACTTAAGGCAACCTGATATGGATTTTTAAATGTGTACATGCAAGAAAATCGGTTTTATACCTAAATGTAAAATTCTGGATTTTTCCAAATGCACTGTCGTTTTCTTTATGCAACTTTATTAAGATGAAGAAGATTAATTCACTTGAAAATGTGAAGCTAATGATTTGAAGCATGTGTATTCGATATGGATTTCGTTAAATGTGTACATAACTTTAATATATGAATTTAAAGAAAATCGGTTTTATACCTAAATGTAAAATTGTGTAAAATTTTTCCAAATGCACTGCCGTTTTGGCTTTATGCCAACTTTAGTAAGATGAAGAAAGTTAATTAACTTTAATATGTGAAGCTAATGATTTTGAAGCAACTTGATATGGATTTTTAAATGTGTACATGCAAGAAAATCGGTTTTATACCTAAATGTTAAATTCTGGAATTTTTCCAAATGCACTGCCGTTTTGGCTTTATGCCAACTTCAGTAAGATGAAGAAGGTAAGTTAACTTTAATATATGAAGCTAATGATTTGAAGCCATTCGACATAGATTGCCAAATGTGTATTCGGTTTTAAGTAAAATTCTGGAATTCGACATAGTTTTGGTTTTTGCCAACCAAATGTGAAATGGTTAAAGAAAATCTAATGATTTATACCTAATTTTTAAATGTAAAATTCTGGAATTTTTCCAAATGCACTGCCGTTTTGGCTTTATGCCAACTTCTGTAAGATGACGAAGGTTAATTAACTTTAATATGTGAAGTTAATGATTTGAATCAACTCGATATGGATTGCTAAATGTTTAAATGCAAGAAAATCGGTTTTATACCTAAATGTAAAATTATGGAGTTTTTCCAAATGCACTGACATTATGGCTTTATGCCAACTTGAGTAAGATGAAGAAGGTTAATTAACTTTAATATGTGAAGCTAATGATTTGAGTCAATTCGATATGGGTTTTTAAATGTTTAAATACAGGAAAATCGGTTTTATAACTAACTGTAAAATTGTGGAATTTTTCCAAATGCAATGTTGGTTTGGTTTTATGCCAACTTCTATAAGATGAAGAAGGTTAGTTAACTTTAATATGTGAAGCTAATGATTTGAAGCTATTTAGCATATATTGCCAAATGTGTATATGCAAGAAAATCGGTTTTATACCTAAATGTAAAATTCTGGAATTTTTCCAAATGCACTGTCGTTTTGGCTTTATGCCAACTTCTGTAAGATGGCGAAGGTTAATTAACTTTAATATGTGAAGTTAATGATTTGAGGCAACCTAATATGGATTTCTAAATGTGTACTTGCAGGAAAATCGGTTTTATACCTAAATGTAAAATTGTGGGATTTTTCCAAATGCACTGCCGTTATGGCTTTATGCCAACTTTCGTAAGATGAAGAAAGTTAATTAACTTTAATATGTGAATTAATTAATTTGAAGCAACTTGATATGGATTTTAAATGTGTATATGCAAGAAAATAGGATTTATACCTAAATGTAAAATTGTGGAACTTTCCAAATGCACTGCCGTTTTGGTTTTATGCCAACTTCAGTAAAATGAAGAAGATTAGTTAACTTTAATATATGAAGCTAATGATTTGAAGCCATTCGACATATATTGCCAAATGCGTATATGCAAGAAAATCGGTTTTATACCTAAATGTAAAATTCTGGAATTTTTCCAAATGCACTGCCGTTTTGGCTTTATGCCAACTTCGGTAAGATGAAGGAGGTTAATTAACTTTAATATGTGAAGCTAATGATTTGAAGCAACTTGATATGGATTTCTAGATGTGTACATGCAAGAAAATCGGTTTTATACATAAATGTAAAATTATGGAACTTTTTCCAAATGCACTGCCGTTTTGGCTTTATGTCAACTTGAGTAAGATGATGAGGGTTAATTAACTTTAATATGTGAAGCTAATGATTTAAAGCAATTCGTTGTGGATTTTTAAATGTGTACATGCAAGAAAATCGGTTTTATACCTAAATGTAAAATTGTGGAATTTTTCCAAATGCACTGCCGTTTTGGCTTTATGCCAACTTTGGTAAGATGAAGAAGGTTAATTAACTTTAATATGTGAAGCTAATTATTTGAAGCAAGTTCGTATGAATTTCTAAATGTGTACATTCAGGAAAATCGATTTTATACCTAAATGTTAAATTCTGGAATTTTTTCCAAATGCACTGCCTTTTTGGCTTTATGCCAACTTCAGTAAGATGAAGAAAGTAAGTTAACTTTAATATATGAAGCTAATGATTTGAAGCCATTCGACATAGATTGCCAAATGTGTATATGGAAGAAAATCGGTTTTTTACCTAAATGTAAAATTCTGGAATTTTTCCAAATGCACTGCCGTTTTTGGCTTTATGCCAACTTCTGTAAGATGACGAAGGTTAATTAACTTAAATATGTGACGTTAATGATTTGAATCAACTCGATATGGATTGCTAAATGTTTAAATGCAAGAAAGTCGGTTTTATACCTAAATGTAAAATTATGGAATTTTTCCAAATGCACTGCCGTTTTGGCTTTATGCCAACTTCTGTAAGATGAACGAAGGTTAATTAACTTTAAAATGTGAAGCTAATGATTTGAAGCATTTCGACATATATTGCCAAATGTGTATATGCAAGAAAAGCGGCTTTATACCTTAATGTAAAATTCTGGAATTTTCCAAATGCACTGCCGTTAAGGTCTTATGTCAACTTGAGTAAGATGATGAGGGTTAATTAACTTCAATATGTGAAGCTAATGATTTGAAGCAATTCGATATGGATTTCTAAATGTGTAAATGCAAGAAAATCGGTTTTATACCTAAATGTAAAATTCTGGAATTTTTCCAAATGCACTGCCGTTTTGGCTTTATGCCAACTTCAGTAAGATGAAGAAAGTTAGTTAACTTTAATACATGACGTTAATGATTTGAAGCCATTTGACATAGATTGCCAAATGTGTATATGGAAGAAAATCGGTTTTTACCTAAATGTAAAATTCTGGAATTTTTCCAAATGCACTGCCGTTATGGTCTTTTGTCAACTTGAGTAAGATGATGAGGATTAATTAACATTAATATGTTTAGCTATAGATTTGAAGCAACTTGATATGTGTTTCTAAATGTGTACATGCAGGAAAATCGGTTTTATACCTAAATGTAAAATTTTGGAATTTTTCCAAATGCACTGCCGTTTTGGCTTTATGCCACCTTCTGCAAGATGAAGAAGGTTAATTAACTTTAATATATGAAGCTAATGATTTGAAGCCATTTGACATAGATTGCCAAATGTGTATATGCAAGAAAATCGGCTTTATACCTAAATGTAAAATTCTGGAATTTTCCAAATGCACTGCCGTTTTGGTTTTATGCCAACTTCAGTAAGATGAAGAAGGTTAATTAACTTTAATATGTGAAGCTAATGATTTAAAGCAATTCTTTGTGGATTTCTAAATGTGTATATGCTGGAAAATCGGTTTTATACCTAAATGTAAATTTGTGGAATTTTACCAAATGCACTGCCGTTTTGGCTTTATGCCAACTTCGGTAAGATGAAGAAGGTTAATTAACTTTAATATGTTAAGCTAATGATATGAGGCAACTTGATATGGATTTCTAAATATCTACATGCAAGAAAATGGGTTTTATACATAAATGTAAAATTATGGATTTTTCCAAATGCACTGCCGTTTTGGCTTTATGCCAACTTCAGTAAGATGAAGACGGTTAATTAACTTTAATATGTGAAGCTAATGATTTTAAGCAACTTGATATGGATTTCTAAATGTGTACATGCAAGAAAGTCGGTTTTATACCTAAATGTAAAATTGTGGAATTTTTCCAAATGCACTGCCGTTATGGCTTTATGCCAACTTTGGTAAGATGAAGAAGGTTAATTAACTTTAATATGTTAAGCTAATGATTTGAAGCAACTTGGTATGGATTTCTAAATGTGTATATGCAAGAAAATCGGTTTTATACCTAAATGTAAAATTGTGGAATTTTTCCAAATGCACTGCCGTTTTGGTTTTATGCCAACTTTAGTGAGATGAAGAAAGTTAATTAACTTTAATATATTAAGCTAATGATTTGAAGCAACTTCGTATGGATTTCTAAATGTGTACATTCAGGAAAATCGGTTTTATACCTAAATGTTAAATTCTGGAATTTTTCCAAATGCACTGCCGTTTTGGCTTTATGCCAACTTCAGTAAGATGAAGAAGGTTAGTTAACTTTAATATATGAAGCTAATGATTTGAAGCCATTCGACATAGATTGCCAAATGTGTATATGCAAGAAAATCGGTTTTTTACCTAAATGTAAAATTCTGGAATTTTTCCAAATGCACTGCCGTTTTGGCTTTATGCCAACTTCTGTAAGATGACGAAGGTTAATTAACTTTAATATGTGACGTTAATGATTTGAATCAATTCGATATGGATTGCTAAATGTTTAAATGCAGGAAAATCGGTTTTATACCTAAATGTAAAATTGTGGAATTTTTCCAAATGCACTGCCGTTTTGGCTTTATGCCAACTTCCGTAAGATGACGAAGGTTAATTAACTTTTATATGTGAAGTTAATGATTTAAATCAACTCGATTAGGAATGCTAAATGTTTAAATGCAGGAAAATCGGTTTTATACCTAAATGTGAAATTGTGGAATTTTTCCAAATGCACTGCCGTTTTGGTTTTATGCCAACTTGAGTAAGATGAAGAAAATTAATTACATTAATATGTGAAGCTAATGATTTAAAGCAATTCGTTGTGGATTTTTAAATGTGTACATGCAAGAAAATCGGTTTTATACCCAAATGTAGGATTGTGGAATTTTTCCAAATGCACTGCCGTTTTGGCCTTATGCCAACTTTGGTAAGATGAAGAAGGTTAATTAACTTTAATATGTGAATTTAATGATTTGAAGCAATTTTATATGGATTTCTAAATGTGTACATGCGAGAAAATCGGTTTTATACCTAAATGTAAAATTGTGGAATTTTTCCAAATGCACTGTCGTTTTGGTTTTATGCCAACTTCTGTAAGATGAAGAAGGTTAATTAACTTTAATATGTGAAGCTAATGATTTGAAGCAACTTCGTATGGATTTCTAAATGTGTACATTCAGGAAAATCGATTTTATACCTAAATGTTAAATTCTGGAATTTTTCCAAATGCACTGCCGTTTTGGCTTTATGCCAACTTCAGTAAGATGAAGAAGGTTAGTTAACTTTAATATATGAAGCTAATGATTTGAAGCCATTCGACATAGATTGCCAAATGTGTATATGGAAGAAAATCGGTTTTTTACCTAAATGTAAAATTCTGGAATTTTTCCAAATGCACTGCCGTTTTGGCTTTATGCCAACTTCTGTAAGATGACGAAGGTTAATTAACTTAATATGTGACGTTAATGATTTGAATCAACTCGATATGGATTTCTAAATTTTTACAAGCAAGAAAGTCGGTTTTATACCTAAATGTAAGATTATGGATTTTTTTCCAAATGCACTGCCGTTTTGGCTTTATGCCAACTTCTGTAAGATGACGAAGGTTAATTAACTTTAATATGTGAAGCTAATGATTTGAAGCAATTCGTTGTGGTTTTTTAAATGTGTATATGCAAGAAAATCGGTTTTATACCTAAATGTAAAATTGTGGAATTTTTCCAAATGCACTGCCGTTATGGTCTTTATGCCAACTTCTGTAAGATGAAGAAGGTTAATTAACTTTAATATGTGAATTTAATGATTTGAAGCAACCTGATATGGATTTCTAAATGTGTACATTCAAGAAAATCGGTTTTATACCTAAATGTTAAATTCTGGAATTTTTCCAAATGCACTGCCGTTTTGGCTTTATGCCAACTTCAGTAAGATGAAGAAGGTTAGTTAACTTTAATATATGAAGCTAATGATTTGAAGCCAT
>NW_026090936.1:0-12091 GCF_024586455.1 Bactrocera neohumeralis
TAATTGTATTATTATGTAAGCTTTTTATAAAAAAAAAAAAATAAAAAAATATATAATATTACTTATTTGTTTATTAAATTAAATAAAGAACATATCCATATGAATGGATAAAGACATTTTTGGGAAAAAGGAATTTCAGAGTATTTCCTTATTATCACATGGCAGCGCTCCATTTCGTCGTAATTTTTAGCACACACATGATGTTCACTACGAGTGTAAACTGGGCACGTAAAAAAAGTAAAAAAAAAAACTGCTAAAAGTTTAAATGTGGATTTATTTAAAAGTTTGTAGTGTAATTTATTTAATTTAAAGTGAAAAATGTGAATAAAGTGTTTAATGTGGTGAAATAGATTCTTGAAATGTTCAAATTTTGCGAATTTTTAAACCTTAAGGTGGAATATCTCGTAAACTAAGCGTATATATTTTTTAAACAGGAGGACTTTCTCTTTCCAACGGTACTTTCAAATCGCGGCGCCAAAGAAATCGGAATTGTGCCTAAAATTCTTTCCAACATTTTTTAAGCTACAATTGAATATGTGACGTAGTCCTTTCAGCGTTGGCGGCCTTCGAAGCGCTCTACAAAATAATCCTGCGGAGCCAACACCCGGCTGACTAAGTACTTTCGCGCAGTACTCCTTTTCTTTGAACTTTAAGTCGATTACTCGTAATTTCAGTGTTTGCGGTACTATAACCTTCGCTGACCAGATAAATTCATGCTTTAGACCAGTCGATTAGCTACCAAGTTCGTGTGATATCACACCCTTAGATTTTTTCCTGTTGGGATACGTAAAGTCTAAAGTCTATACGGACAATCCCGTTTTGATTTTCTTGAGCAACATAACGCCTGTCCTTCGCCAGTTGAAATGCTCAACCGAATGATCGGAAATTGAGACGTAGCCGAGGCCAATATTTGTTGGATAATTTAAAAAAAATAAATGCCACAGAATGTTCCTTTAAATGATTATACACATTTGAAGTTTTTGTGTTTTTCTTTAAAAAAAAAAAAGTAGAGAAGATCGAAAGGGATTACCCTCTACTTCCACCCCTCTGAAGGTCCCTATCAGCCACGAAAACGCTTGAAGCGGTGCTAAAAAAGTAGGGGCACATGAGGGACGAATTTAGTAGGCCATTCTCCTTCAATAATTGAGTCAAATAACACGTTCCGAAAAAACAAGCTAATACTATACTATTGAAAAATTTCGATTTAATATTTGTATATTTTCCTTATTTTTCAGATTACAATACATTGGTGCCAATTATCTTAGGAGCAAATATTTCAATATTTATATATCGGTTAAGTTATAACTGGTTTTTAACAGATTAGTTTTTCATAAATAAGGTATATTCTTGTTTATTTGACTAGTATTAATACGATTGATAAATTTTATACATTTGTTGTACAATCTGGAACAACTGTATACAAATTTATCCTGAATCATAGTTTTTAGTACAGTATCGATATTTTTTAAATCATAGTATATATGAAAGTCATTGATATAAAAAATATGACTTGAAGGACACTGAATATTTTTAATATTTGAGTTTCCCGGCTTTTTCAACAGAAATAACCGTCTTTTGGCGATAAAACACAGTATTTCCAGAAATTCGGCAATATTTAAGCCAAAGTCTAGGTGCAAAATTTGCTGACATTGTTCATTAAAATTATGACTTCTTCTGAAATCATTGATCTCAATCACAACTTTCCTCAAATTAGACGAAATATTATTCCATATATATTTTAAATTGGCAGCGTTAAACCAGTTATGATTCACCGATATAGTGTCAGTAATATTAGATACTTGATGATACCACCCACTTGGGACAAATATGGCTTCGTTTTGTTGTTGATATACTACGAAATACTTTATATTTGATTTACGTAAAGTTTCCTCATTAATTTCATAAGGTAGTTTTTTATACTGATCCAATAATTTCAACTCCTCACCGGGAGGCAAGAGAATCCACTTTTTGCAACCGTATACATTTGCAGACCAACTGAATGATCCAAAAACATCTACATGAAAAGGAGTCCTGCTTGAAAACTAAAAAGGGAGCCATTTTACGAGCTTTATTTTTTTGTACACAATTTTACCATGTATTTTTCGGTCCCATATAAACGAATCGATAATCATCTTGGTAATTCTCAGTTAAAAATTCATTCAACCAATCCGAAAAAAAATGCTTCGGAACATTATAGAACTCGTAATTCCGAAGATATGCTTTTAAATGCCAATCTTTTAAATAAAGATATACAGAAGCTTCACCACTATTTCGACTTACAATAGATTTTTCCCATTTGTCAATATAATCGCAAAATGGTACTTCAATTGATACATTTTTATCTATACAATTTGTTACAGGAACTAAACAGTCCTTTATTTTATCCTTAAGATAGGCAAAATTTATATTCATCTGTGCAGCATTTTTTCTTGATATCCACGTGTGACTGCATTCCCAATCACTAGATATATTTGTTATAACTGCTGGCCAATTTTGGTTAAGAAATCCCCGATAAAAAGTATTATAAGATATCTCGTCTACACCAAATCTTATTATGTCATTTTTTAAATGTGTGTCTAATTTAATACAATTCTCTAAGTCTAAGCGAATCATATTTATCTACCTAACTCGGTTGTTATACCGTGCTATATTCCCATACGTTGCTATGCATCTCCATACGCAATATATGTATATAGCGGACAACTTCAGAAATTTATTGCCTCTTAGGTGCAATAATCTTGTTTGCCCATTTCCTATCATGAACTAATCAATCGAATAACTAGAAATGTACTTTTCTCTTCCACAAACGTGTATTTTGAAACAAGATATCATATATTAGGGCATGACATGCGAACAATTATATTAAACTGATTTGAATACATTTATTACTTTTTTTGCTAATATTTATGTTTTGAATATTTCTTTGCTAAATTGGAGTATCAGCAACATTAAAAATACTTACCACTTGCATTTTATCTTCCCTGGCATCCCCAAAGCTATACATGTACATGTTGTCTTTTAAACATTTGTGTGGAAATGAAAACTGCTCTCTCAAGCCACCAACCCTGCAAGACGGAGGTAACAGATTGCACAAACACATTGAAACATTTTCAGCTGTTCACTAACACTGTTACATTTTCTGGAATTTCCAATTGAATGGGAAAATACGTAAGTAAGATAGAGAAAAACTATCGACATTCTAAACATATTGTAATATTAACTTGCTAGAATAGGAGAGACGAATGCCCAATTTTTCAAGAAGAAGAAAACGAAAAGCGCAGTTTATTTTGGTTTTTACAGAGGTAAGTTCGTTATTTCATTATTTGATATTTTATAATTAATTTCTTATATACATTTATACTATATATGTTATTAATTTCTTTTATATAGAGTAAACAAAAAAGATTAACAACGAGAAAAAGGTAAGCATTGTGAATTAAATGTCGTGTGTGTAATTAAAATTTTTAATATTACAGAAATCATTTGGAGCGTTTGGATGCGTATAACAAAGACGCACCATTCAATTAGCCGCATCACCGGTGACTTGGAGGACGAGCATTACATGGAGCTCGCTATTAGTTTAAGTAAATATTTCTTTATTTTGATGTTATTATTAAATAAAGCGAAATAATAAAAAAACTGAATTTTATTTAAAAGAATTGAATTTGCTAGAAGTAGCAAATGGATAACAGATAATCTTGTTACTGCTTGTTCTTGCTAACATGCTTATATGTTATAGGTAACAAACTGATAACGAGAATAATAACACTATATATAACAAATACTTTTTGTTAACCATAACACATAGGTAAGCAATGCGCTAACAAAAGAATTTGTTACCCGTAACATACTGTGAAGAGATTTGTAATGCAAAAGTGAACAATAACAAGCCGCTTACACGTTTGCTAACAGCTACCCGTCTTGCAGGGAAGTGACAGTTCATTCCAAGCAATAGATCACATGAAATATAATTAGACACCAATGGCTAAACATTACCATTGCACACTCCACTTTGGCCATATTGCTAGCTATTAGATTTAGACATTTGAAATTGATTTTGAGATGCCCCGTAAAAGTGGCCATACACGATACACATATGCGTTCGATCAGTATGTGTACGATTGCGTGTATGGGCTTGTGCGCATATCGATTCATGTTCGCGAAAATGTTTGATTTTATACGATCGATGTGCACACATGTGTGTCGTGTATGGCGTTGTGTGCAAAATCTCATTTCTCTCGTGTCACCGAACAGTGAAGCGCTGAACACATAAAGAGCGACAGACTGCAAACTACATCTGTCAAATATTAAAATACACACGTTCTTATGGGCAGTATTACTTTGACAGCTGCACGACTACACGACTGCAGGCCGACAGTTGTCGTTCTCGCTAACTTCAATATCCTCCTATTTTTGCCAACGACAGTAGGACGACAGTAGAGTTCACAGTAGAATGGAAGATAGAAAGAGGAGGTAGAGTGGTGATGCCACTAATATGTAAAATGTAAAATTATTCACAGCTCTAACAAACTTGACGTTATTTTACAAATAAAAGCATAAAAAAGCTATATTATATCATTTGTAATAACAATTGATAATTTAAAGCAAAAATATTTACCTATTTACTTATTTTTTGCATAAAAAATTTGATTTTGAACAAAATATTAAAATTTCTTTGAAGTGAAAGGAATTAGTATGGAAATTGTGTACATACAAAATGGACAATTGCGTTGTTTTGTGTACATGCCGGCCATTGTAATGTTGTTGCTTCTCACAATTGTACATGTAGTAAGGTGCACAACGACGTTTTCAGTTCACTGTCGAGCTGCTGCAGTCTGTCGCAGTCACTGTGTTTACAATTTGAAGATCGCGGACGAACAATGGCAAGTGTTAAGGCGGGAGCCTGCCTTAGAGGCTTCAAAAACTTGGGGACTTGTTTGAGAAGGAAAAAAATAATTGATTCAACGAAATTTCTCGGCTTTATAGTTATATATTTGAACATCTTTCACAAATTTTTTTTGGGTTTTGACCAAAAAAATTTTACTTTATGTTGTTTAAAAATATGCTCAAACTTGACTTTTCAGTCACAGTTTGTTTTTTAAATAGAAGATAATTTTATGCCAGAGATAATAAACTTTGCCGCAATTCCATACGACGTTTAGTTTTGTCCTAACCTGCCCGGAAATTAAGAAAAATCGTAAAACTGAAAAACCGAGAAATCGCGCGTTGTTGTTGTTTTAACGGAAATTCAATCCCCGTTGGGATGGTAAGTGTCATTTGTGTTGTCGTCGATGTCATCTAACGGGAGGCCCAAGAAACATGCTGTTTCGACGGGGTCGGACCAAAGGGAGGAGGGTGTTAGATAAGTAGGGTTCGTGGGGCATGCAAAGAGGTGGTCCTCGGAGACTCGTTGCATGCAGGACATACATTCGGTATGTCAGGGTCTTTTCTGGATAAGTAGGAGTTTAACCTGCTACAGTATCCAGAACGAAGTTGCGCAAGGGTCTCACGCGTTTCTCGCGGCAGCTGGAGCTCTTCGTCTGCTATGGGTGGTGGTTTGACTCCAAGAACGCCATTTACGGGAAGGGAGTCGGTGAAGGTGTTGATGGATCCGCTGTGAATGGCGGTCAGTACCTGTCGAAAGTTAGTTGCGTCCGAAGTCCGGTCGGCGTACTGTACGACGTCGTCGACGTAGTCGAGGAATGACCTTTTGATGCCTAGGAGGCGGTTCCGCTCCAAGCAGATGACTGCAGGGGTGATTTCTGCGAAAGCATCCCAGCAGGAACTGCTTGGAGAGGAGTTCATTATGCTCCTTAACTGGGAGCATAAGCGCCTCACTGTGGATGTGTTCTATGGGAAACATCAAAAGACATCCCGTCGTGGTACGGAGTGTGTATTTTGACAGGTCTGAAGTTTCCTCATCTGCGTTCCACTGCATCCAGGCGACCATATAGGAGCTGCGTAATTAAGGACCGGCCGACCGTTTGCCTTGTATGTTGCCAACAACGTTTCTTTGTCTTTTTCCCATATGCTGCCGGCTAGCGACTTGAGGATTTTGTTGCGGCTCTGTACCTTGGCGATAATCGCGATCGTATAAGGAGAGAAGGAGCATAGACTGTCGAAAGTTACACCTAAAATCTTAGGATTATTGACAGTCGGAATTTTGACGCCGTCGACTGCAATATTAAGCTCAAGTCTATACTCCTTCGACTAGTTTGTAAATATGGTCGCTGTGGATTTGGTGGGGGAAAGTGTGAGATTTCGTGCAGTGAGGAAACGAGAAAGGTCGCAGAGGTAACTGTTTACCTTCGAACACATGCCATCGATTCCATTACCCAACGCCAATATCGTGCAGTCATCAGCGTACGAGGTTATGGAAACTCCCTCTGGTGGTTGTGGGAGTTTCGAGATGTAGAAACTAAACAGTAGCGGGGAGAGGACACCACCCTGCGGAACCCCCTGTTTAATTCTTCTTAGTTTAGATGTTTCAATAGTACGGATGACTGCCGACCGCACAAATAGTTCATGGTCGACCTCTTTAACCCTGAAGGGAGCGTAGTTTTTTCAATGTCCTGCAGTAGCGTTGTGTGGTTGACCGTGTCAAAAGCTTTTGACAGGTCCAACGCTACGGGGATCGTTCTCTCACAAAATGGTTTCTGGTTGAGGCCATGAACTATCTGGGCGTTTATGACGCTAAGTGCTGTGGTGGTGCTGTGCACTTTTCGGAATTCATGCTGGTGGCTGGCTAGGCTCAGGTGGTGAGTGAAGGTCGGGAGTAACAAGGCTTCAAGTGTCTTCACTACTGGGAAGAGGAGAGTTATCGGACGATAAGATCCCCTTTGTTGGCGGGTTTCCCAGGTTTCAGTAGTGGAACCACTCTTCCGACTTTCCACACAACGGGTATATGCAGAGTGGTCAGCGACAGGTTGATGACCTTGGTGAGATATCTTACTCCCGTCGGGCCTAGATGCTTTAGCAATAGCATGTTGATTCCATCAGGGCCAATGGATTTGGAGGATTTAGCTTTTTTGATGACACTCTGAACCTCCTCATCGGTGAAAGTAAGTGGCGCGCCGTCGTTTGGCATTTTACGCAGCCGTCGGTTAACACATCATTTAGCTTTGTCAACATAAGGGTGCTGTGTGAACTGCCGGCTAAAATATCTGGCGCACTTCTTCGGGTCCGAAGAGGCATGACCATTGAATTGAACTTCAACTCGGTCGTCATGTCTCTTCGGGTTTGACAAAGCTTTGACAGTAGCCCAAAGCTTACTCACACCGGTGGAGAGGTTACAGGACTTTAGGTGCTCTATCCATTACGTCCGCTTATGTTGGTTTACCATACGCCGAATCTCCAAATTGAGATCCCTTATTCGGGGATCCCCGGGATGGGCATGGCGTAAGGTGTCGCGCTCATTAGCTAAAACGCGCTCATTAGCTAATCGCGCGTCAAAGATTTCGCTTTCTGCCCAAGCGTTCATATATCTGGTAGACGCTCGGTCACTTTTTCCCTTCTAGCTTAGATTTAATTTCGAATTCCCATCTATAACTTTGGGGACATATTCTTAGATAATTTTTAAAGATATTTAAGCAAAAAAAACGATTATTTAAAGACAGATTAATAAAGATTTCGTATCAGAATTTATTGATCTTATAAAAAATGAATTGGCAATTTGGCAAACGAAAAGAGATAAATATTAAAATAAAATCGGGAAAAGAACAAAGTTGGAATAACTTTTTAACGAAAAACAAAGAAAGAGATAAAATGCTACATTAGAAATAAATTCCAAAAATTTTCTGCTTGCCTGTCGTACATGTTCACTGTGTGAGGAACGAACGCAAAATGGATTTGTCGAACGCACATACCACAATGTATACATTTTATAACGAAAACTTAAATTTTGTTTGAATATTGATATAAAGTGGTTAAATTTTTTGGTTATCACACTCATATTGAAACAAAATTTGAGTTTTGGATATAAAGTAGAAAATTTTTTTGGTTTTTATATCTGTCAGCGATTTCCATTTATTTCTTATGATACATTGGTTTGTATTTTAGATGACGATATATATATTAATATATTTAAAATATGAGTTTTGGATATAAAATGGTTATATTTTACGGATATCATGCACTCATATTGAAACAAAATTTGAGTTTTGGATATAAAGTAGTTATATTTTTTGGTTATTATGCACTCAAACTCATATTTTAAATATAATATACATATATATCATCACCTAATACCTGAGACAGACATGTGTGTAACAATACCATAGTAAAGGTATCATGGTATTCTGTTTACTACGTTGATACACACATGGCAATGTAGTAAACTCAAATACTACCTTTGTTTCATAGGCATTAAATATTTAAAAAAAATTGTAAGCAATAAATATGTAAATGTGTGTTATTGAGAAAATAAGTGCAATTATTTAAAATACTATAAAGTTAATGTATTTTCATCACAGAAAAACGATTTGGTAAAAGACTTCCAAAAATCTGACATAAAATAAAACATTTCTTGCTTTTCCGGAAGAAAAATTGTGAAAAATATTTTGTTTTCCATTTCAATAATTAATTTTTGAAGTCATTTTGACAGAATATTTCGAAGCCCTCTCCGTGTGCTTTTAGTCTTTGTTACCTGTTTTTTAGCTGTGTTTATACAAATACCACAATGAAACATGCGCATTTGGATGCTACCAGCAAAAATACTAGTTACCTCATCATGGTATTTTGCTGGTGATACATGGAACACATGTGCGTATTTGTACTATATAAGAATACTAGTATAACATGTCTATCTCAGGTATAAAAAACAAACCATGTATCATAAAAAATAAATGTTGAGATTTCGCTGACAGAAATAATCATCAAAATTTATCAAATTTATAACGAAAACTTAAATTTTTGTTTTTGAATATGAGTGCATAATAACCAAAGAATATAACCACTTTCACCACTTTATAACAAAATTAGTCAATATATTTTTTTATTTTTAGCGCTGAAAATTTCCTCTTCGCGAATTACTTCAGTCACCCCGGGTATTCGCTCGGCCACTGGGTTAGTTTTTATACCGATAATAAAGGTGCCCTGACAATGGTGTTCTACGCGATAGTACGATTTAGCACAGTGCGATTCGATCGGCCAGTTATTTTTTTAGAGCGCGGCCGAAGGGCATATTTCGCAGACGGAGAGCACCATCGCGCAGTACTTCAGTCACCCCGAGAACTGCTCCGCCATTTTCTTGATTTATTCATAGCGCGGTCAGGCCGCTCAACGCACTGGAAAAAACTACACGTGATAGTACTTCAACTCACACATCATTCCGAGCACCTTGAGTTATTTTTAGATTTCGCGGCTCAATTCAACTCACTGAACACAGAAAAGGAGTCAATAAAACGCGCATGTACTTCTGTCACGAAAGGTATTCGGCTCAATTTGAGTTAATCGTGTATCTTTATTTTTTACGATCAGCGACAAGACGACACGATGTGAGCGTTACGACTGCATGTACAGTAACAATTTCTATATTGATTCCTTTTCTACAATCTTTCAATATAATTTCTTAATTTGCATTGTGTGTAAATGTCAAACATAGTTAGGTTTTGCATACTATAAATTTTAAATCAAAATATGTACATATGTAATATGCGATGCTACCAATGACAATGTTCATTATTTATTTTAAAATAAAATGAAAACATAAAAATAAACGCTTTGTTGTGAAGTCATTTTGATTGTGTTGTGTTTCACCTTCTTTTTCTCATTTCATCTGTGCAGAAGAAGTACCGCTTGCTGCGCGCATGAGTAAAATCATACGAGCTGACTTGCGAGTTGAGTGTTGTTCTTGTTCAAACTAATGATTGTTGAACCGAATGAGCAAGCGCCCGAAATCATTATATTGAACACGAGCCGAACAAACTCGGAGTGAAACAAAAAATCGCAATCGTGAATATTTTAAAAAATATTAGTAATTTTTACATTATTTTTGGATATTCCTCCTCTGGAGAAGCTCCCCTAGCCGTACATACCCCATTTATACGGAAATTCGGTTTTTTTTCCCCTCCCCCAAAGTAAAACGGAATCGTGCCCGACTCAGCTACTTTTCTGCAGATATTCAGCTGTTATATATTTGCAACATTTTTGCATCAAATCTGTTGCATTGCTATACTGCTGCAGTGATTATTTTTTCTCAAACAAAAATATACATTCACTTCGATAATTGAATTTTAATTTTTTATACTACAGAAACTGTGTTCTTTTTATTTTATATATCAATTTTAAATCATTCATAGTCAATTTTATAAGTTGTGGTACACCTTTCAGGTACATAAGTATACGTGTTCATTCTAGTTTTTTTTTGATATTTTTAAGCCGTATATACTTTTTTTTGGGAAAATATCTTAAATAAGTAAATAGGCGTATTCGCTTGCTCTTGCAAGATTGCAGGTTGCAAAAATTCTGTATCGAAATGTACAAGGGCACGAGAGCACCCATTGCAGATTCTAGTGATATATGAACGGCTGATTCGGTCAATTTTTTGTGAATGACTATTATGCATGGCTATTGTGAATTGGCGCACCTTCTGCATACATTTTTAACAAAAAAAATGTAACAAAAATTAAAAAAAAAAATTACCTTCCTCAACAATTTAAAGACTAATATGCTTTATGTAAAATGGCCCCGAAAAAAGGGGGGCAATTATATATTTGCGTGACATTTCACCAAAAATAGATGGGTTTAGGTCTGACATATTTTTAAAACCATTGAAAAAAATTTTCTGGGTTGTTTGTTGTTGTGCTGGTGCACCAAGGGGGAAATATGTGCAATTCTTACCGTGCAAAAGGGGTTTTACAAAAGCAAGAGAATACCCTTTAAAATATTTTAATGTTAAAGTACGGGATGCATTGTAGTATATTGTTTATGCTGCTTAATATAGGGTTGCTATCTATCTGAAAATTTTTGACTGTCCCCCCATTTTTATTTTATTGGATGCGCTTGATTAAAAAGCATTTGGCTGTTTATGTACATACTGTGGACCAATAAAGTTTACATAACCCAGTTCTTAAAATTTCAAAAAGTTTATTTGTTTTAAAAAGAATAAATTTTGTGGTTTTTTTTTATCCATTTTTAAAATATTTATATTTTTAAAATTTAAAAATAGCTTATCAAAATTTTTTTCTTCTTACTCAAATAAAAAAAAATAATGCTAAATCTTAAAATGCCCCTAATTATAAACAAAAAAGTTTACGTACACCAATGATTATTTATATAAATCAAAAGTAATTACAAAGTTTTCGATTTTTGGGCCCACATTTTGTTACCTAAAAAACCCTAGGTCCCCCAATCACCAAACATTTAAATCTATTCACAATATCGGAAATTTTTGGAAAACCGTATTCGAAAACATCGAATTTCTTCAAAAAAAAGAAAAAAAATGGATCATCGACTTAATACTAGAAATCGAGTTGGGAGCAACCGTCGACGTCTAGGGACAATAATTGCAATAAAATGTAAAGGGCGAAAACTGCTAAAACTATTGTAATTACTTTTATTTTCAAATAATTAATTTGGTTTTACGTAAATTTTTTGGGTATGAATTAGGCCTTTAAACTTTCTTTAATTTTTTTTTTTTGTCAATTTCTGATACTAAACAAATAGACATGTTTAATGATATTTGAACAATATGTACATATATGTTTATTTTTAAATATATATATTTTATAATTAAAATTTTTATGTAACCCCCATGTATATTAAATTTAGTATCAATTTATAAACTACATATAAATATAATACATAGTTTGGGTAAAAAAAAAGAACATTTTTTAACAATAGCTTTAAATTGGAAAGCTCATAATTTTATAGAAAAAAGTTTTCAGCTCTGCAAAAAAATTTTTTTAATATAATACAATAGTAATTTCTAAAAAAACGTTTTATGTCTTTTCGTATAAGAGAACAAATTTAAAATTTAAATCAAATATTATCCATGGGAGTGGCCAAATAATGTACATAAATACAAAACTATTTACATATATATGACAGAAACAACAACACAACAGAAACATGTTCTTTCAACAAGCTCGCT
>NW_026090937.1:0-12162 GCF_024586455.1 Bactrocera neohumeralis
GGATATGCACTTTTTTCAGCAAATTCGAAGGAAAAAAATCAATTGATATGATATAAAAGAAAAAATTTTCGCATCATGAACACTTCCCGGCTAACCAAATACAGTTTGTCTTATGCGTAACCGATGATCACAGATTACTAGTATTTTACAGAATATTGGCGTTCATGGGAAAAAAGATTTCATGACTCTACTAGGGTGTGCTTGACCAATCTAATTTCGGAGCAATCAATATAGCCAACACAACCATTACGTTTAATTTTTTCGTTGCAGCGACTAACCGTAATCGTTCCTTCATCGGGTCAGTATAAAAATCTTATCTATTATCGTCCAAATATTCGAGAACATTTATTTCCTACTGGTTTACGATTGTGCAATAATTTAAGAATATTTATTTTACCATTCTCCTCGATTTCCTTTTCTACTCATCATCATCACCTTGTGACAATCCTAAATGCAACTCTACAAAATTTATAGATATAGCAACTGAAAACTGGATAAGCTGTCCAGCTTTAGGGACTACCATCTATCTTTCTTCGTGGCGCATCATCACGACTGCAAGCACGTCCTACCATTTTAGTCCAATGGACGGAAAATTAACAGACTCGCAAACGCGGGAAGTTTCCATTAAGATCCCACCATTTTTGGCACGCAAAGCCAGAACTGTGGATGGCACTGGTGGAGTCGCAATTCATTGCGGCAGGCATGAACAAAACGAAGTACCACAGTCGAAAGATGCGTTCATCGCAGCTCTTGCGCGAAACGCGAAGTTTAGCCGGCAGCGATTATTAACAATAACATATTAAAGTCCATTTGGATGAGTCGGTTTACCTTCCAACATACGACTAATCATTTACATCAGCAACGAACCGCTCTACAAAGTTGCCTGCGCGGGAACAAAATATGAGGTTAGCGACACCCCACACGTACACGTGGGCGAAACTCAAACACAGCAACACGCAATCAATCCAGCATCAAGCAGCAGTTAGCCGCAATCACGAAAGAGATAGCTTCAATAAAGGCGAATATAAATCGTCGGTCTAGAAGTCGCAGCAGAAACTGTCCTCCGTCACGTTTCAGTATGCTAAAAAACTCGAATGGTTTGTGCAGTTACAACCACAAATTTGGTAACGATGCAAAACATGTCGCTAGCCCTGCCAAAAAGTTAAAACTAATTAGTCGTCTCGTCAATTGCCATCATCGAAGCGGGTTTTCTATCAAATTTCAACTTAGCAGTCAACCTACGACAACGCAAAGTCATCGACGACGTCACAAACACCAGCAGACTGTGTTAATATCAACAAATAAAAAGGTAGTTTCCAATTTATTTTACACTAGCCGTTCCAGGATTTATTGAAATTCACGGTGGAACAGCCGAGCCTTACAGGTCCCCCTGCCACACCTGCACGATTTCACTCATTCCCTGCACGTTTGCAAAATTTTTCTACACTTGATCTGCGTCGGGCCTACCAACAGATTGGAGACAAACGACAGACCAAAGACAGCAATCACAAACGACATTCGGCATGTTTGATTCCGTTAATGCTTTTGGTTTTAAGGAATGCTAATCGGAACGTTCCAAAGATTCATGGAACATATCTTCTTTGAATACGACTTCGCCTGGCCGTATCACCGACGACATTTAATATCATCGAAGGATATGAATCAACATCGTCATCATCTACTACTAGTATTTAAAAGTTACGCGAGTACGGCCGTGTTATCAACCGATCAAAATGTATACTAGGTCAGTAGCAAGTTAAATTTTTTGGGATTTAAAATAAACAGCACTGGAATCCCACCCCCCAGAAGAACGAGTACGGGCAATTCAAAACTTCAACCTACCGTCGGAATGTGATTTGCGACGCTTTCTCTGTATGGTAAACATTTTTGGGTTTTGCTTGCCTTGCGCCTCAGAAAGGCAATAACATTATTCAATCTTACAAAAAGGTAACAAGAAAAAATGAGACATCGCCAGTTGATTGGACAATTGAAGCAAGGAGTGTGCATTTCAGCAATTGCAAAAAACGACTTATGTAAAGCAACTTTACTCGCTTATCCAAACCCAGCGCGCAACTCATTTTTGACGGTGGATGCATCTGCAGCTGCGGTAGGAGCTGTGCTACAACAACACGACAACGACCAGTGACTTTATTCTGAACGCCTTACCGAAACACAACACTTACGATCGTGAACTATTAGCATAAAGCAGTCATATATTTTCAATATATGCTAGAAGGAAGAGAATTTTCATCCTCACTGACCACAAATCATTGCAGTATGTGTTCCAGCAAAGCTGGAAAAGGCATCCTCGCGTCAAATGCGTCATTCTGAATTTATCGCACAATTTACAAACAGACATTCGATAGATACCTGGAAGAGAAAACATAGTAGCTGATGCAATGTCACGTATTGACGCCATACATACTTCAAGCACCTGCGACTTCACCAAGCTGGCGGAGATTCAAAGTCTGATTCAGAGCTCAAAGACTTTAAGCTTCGAATTTCAGCCTATTAATTAAACCTTTACGATTCCGACCATACTTACTGTTTCGTAAAACAGCTATCGACTCGTACATACATAGCATGCGCACACCGGCGCCGCTAAAACAACAAAATTGATCGCAGAGAAATTCGTGTGGCCGAATCTCCGAAAGATTGCCGCTTATAGTCCAGCAATGCATCCCGTGCCAAAGCGCTAAAGTGCAGCGCCAAAACAGAGCATCGTTGTCGACATTTACGTTACCAGAGCAACGATTACCATCTTTGCAAGGTCTGCCGATACTGTTTTTGACAATAGTCGATCGTTATTCGCGATGGTTGGAGGCACTCCCGCTCCGAAGACATGACGACAGAGACCATTGCTTTCAATTTCTACACACAACTGGGTCACTAGATTTGGAGTACCGAGTAAAGTAACAACGAATCAAGGTAGGCAATTTGAATCTACACTATTCGGTGAACTTTCCAGTCTTTTAGGCATGAAGCACCTTACGTACCACTGCCTATCACCCTCGTTAAACGATTATCGAAAAGGTGGCATAGATCATTAAAGCAGCCATAAAATGCTACATGACAAACAACTGGGTTGAAGTTCTCCCATTCATCCTTCTGGGTTTTCGTTCCAAAGGAGAGATGATTTAAGAGCGACACCCACAGAGATGGTTTATGGAAATACTTTTTCGATTACCTGGTCAGTTCTTTTCCGAAAAACATACGCACAATACCAACGAATGTGAGCTCGTCGAAAATTTACGCATTCGCATACACTCACCAACTACAAACAACTCAGCGCACGTACCATTTGTGAAAAGAACTTGCACTCAACACCATCAGTTTCGTGCGCCATGACTCATTTCGTCCGCTTCTTCAACCACCATACGAGGGACCATATCCCGTATTCCCCATATTCTTCAAAGTCAAAATTCGAGGAAAGGACGTAAACATTTCCATCGCCCGGTTAAAATCAGCTTTCGTCGCTGAGGATTACCAAACCCCATCGAATAAAACTATTCAACATAAAGAGTACCAAACAAAATCTAGTCGTCGAGTGCGACTTCGTTTTCCCGCAAAGGGGGAGTGATGTGTAATCCCAAATGCAACTCAGCAAAAATTATAAATATGGCAACTCGAAACTGGATAGCTGTCAGCTTGACGGACTACCATCTTTCTTTCTTCTTGGCGCATCATCACGAGTGCAAGCAGTCACATATTGACATACACCCCTAGAAAAAAATAATAAATAAACAATATTCATTTAAGAAGGACTTCATATATGAAACTCTATCTTGAAACGAATCAAGTTTGCCTACACATTTCTGCTGACCAAAAATTCCTCTGGCATGTATGCAAATATGTATATGTAAAGTATGTATGTAAGTATAAACACATGTATAAGTGCCTGCGCGTACATGAAATTAGTATGTAAGCTGCACAGATTGAAATAAATATTAATTCAATTGAAGTATAGATTCACAAGGAAGGCTCAGAAATAAAGAGCCAAGCGAAGAAGCTTTAGTTCTTTATTGCACCAAAAGTAAGCACTTCCTACCATTTTTGTCTATAAACCTATTGTATCAGTTTTTTACATTAAAATATCAATTATTATTGTGGGCATCCTACAACCTAAAACAAACTTTCTTTCATCACGAATATTTCCTCAGCGTATCTTTCACAAATTGCAGCTATTCAGGAGTGTTTTCGAATCCAAGACATATTTGTTAGTTCTCAGAATTGCAAACCAATTCTGTTTTCCAATGATGTCGCAGAAACTGTGTGGATTTTCGTCTTTTCGAACATACGCAAAACCAATACTCGAATCAAAATCATAATCTGTGATAAATTTTTGTAACGGGTTCGGCAATTTTAACTTTCTTTTTATTAGAAGAAGAAAAAAAAACGAAAAATTAAAAGGAAAATATTAATAGATCACAGTAATCCTCTTGATGCCCCAGGAAAATCGTTACTGAATTTAGCCTGTAAGGACTGGTGTCGAATAAATTGTCCATTACAATAATGAAAAAACTTTAAAAGCAGTAGTCCGATGTGAGTATAAACTAAAATATTTTATTAAAAACTTATTTTAAAAATTGAAAAACTGGAAAAGAAACCAAGAATTAAATACGGCTTTTATGAGAGTCCTCGCTTACTCAAAGCTGTTGAAAACGACTTTCTTTTAAAAGTCTGTCTTTGGTCACTGTTTTGTTGCCTTCATCTTTTTTACTAAAAGCCCAGTATCTCAATTGGTCTGAGGGCAGCTAGGTGGATTCACCTCTCTAGGGACTAAAATCACTCCATTCCGTTGAAACCACTCTAATGGTGTTTTGGTATAGTGACATGCGAGATCAAGCAAAAACACGTGACTATACCATGTTGGCTTAGAAATGGAACCAAACTTTTAAATTGCTTGATTCTTTCACATATATTTCGCTGTTGATTATATCCGTTGTAACGAATAAGCTGCTTCTTTTGCCTCAACTGAACAAATTGCTTTCCATACAAGAAACTTTTTAAGCCCCATATTTTTTACTTTAAATTTTTCAGCAACATTTGATTGAAAATCGGGTGGATAAAATTTCCGGCCAGGTAGCTGCGAAAATTCCGCTAAAACGTAGGTCTTGTCATCCCATTATGCAGTATGTCTGTAGTTTCTTAACAAAATCTTTCGTCAGCTCTAAAGCGGTTTCGTTCTTGACGTCGTTTCTATTCGGAACTTTCTGTACATTTACGGATATTCGGCCAATATTTATCTTTCTTCGTCTCTAAGATTCTGAGCAAGTCATGCCTTCTTCGTAATTTCCTGCGAAATCTTTGGGTCTTTCTTCAGAATGAATTTGAGCGAAAACGTTCCTACCTCCTCATGATCATGTAGCCTTCTTTAATATCATAATTTTCGCTTCCCATCCGACTTGTCATTTTCGCGTTAAATAAATTTTATTAGCTCTAATGTGCTGGACATTATAGGTGAGTTGTCAACAGCGCGAATGAATTACCCAGGCGTTTCGCTTTTTCGCTTGCGAGTAGTCCAAGCGAAGACCATATTCTCGTTAAGTGGCGAAAAAGAACTAGCGAAAGGTAATATTTGGTCTTCCTCTTCCTCTGCTTCCTCCGGCTTACTGTCAGAATAAAGACTTTCAGAAGCAATTTGAGGTGATGGTGAGGTTGATGGTGAAAAATCCTGACGTAGCCAGAGGAATGGCCCCGTTGGCTCCACAAAAAAAAGTTGGATGGAGTTTCAATTTAATGAATTTAATAAATCGTTCCATCAATATTTAGTGGCAGCGAAAAAATAGGGTAAGGATTAATTTCTTTCTACTTAGGTTTAGCTTTTCTACAAACTAAAATTTCAAAAAATAGGAAGTTTTGTGGAGGATCTTCCAACGCCTAACTGCTATTAGAAGTTGCTCAGCTTATGAGTGACAAATCCAAAGGGCTTGAAGTTTTGTTTGGAAAGGACTTATCTGCATCAATTGCAAATCTAGAAGAAGCACCATGTTGGAAGGTGACGAGGTTAGTCTGAACAGACATTGTTGGAAAATGTTTAGACGTTTGGTTCCACGATGAACGAAATTATCTGCCTAGAACAACTGTCAAAAGTGACAAGCGCGAAAATTTGCGATTGAAGGTTTGGAGATGAAAGCGGGCAAATATTGTCGTATATTCTTCTTCTTCTCATCGACTTATCAGTTTGTTGTCTTCGTCGAAGCCTCTGAAAACCATATAACAGGACAGGAATTATGAAGCCGATTATATGTTTGATTTTTGGGAACTTTACTTTGTTGCCTGCTCAGTCCGAAGTAGCACCAGCCGTATTAGTTATCCTGCGTTGGATTTTCACGCTGGCATTGTTGAGTGGTGCTTAAAGCAGGTTGCAAATCGACGGAAACTATCTGTTCAAAGACATGACTTTCAACAGTGACTGAGCCAAGTCGCGCATGTGCGACGACTGTTTGTTTGATTGACAGAAGATATTTCACTGATCGTTCACTCAGACCGATTTGTTTGGTGGGCGCTTCCTTGTCAGTCTGGAATATAATCTTGAACTAACGGCGCAGGTGTTGAACCGATGATATCAATATCATCGGCATGGCATAGCAACTGTACACTCTTATAAAATTGTACCTGCTCGATTAAGTTCAGCAGCTCAAACTATTTTTTCCAAGCATATTTGAAGAAGTCTCACGATGCATGCTCCTGTTCTTCGCCTCCGTTTGGTCTCGAACGGTTCCGGGAAGTCCTTCCCGATCCTGACGGCTTTCGTGTTGCTCAACGTTAGTTTACACAGCCGTATTAGTTTGCGGGGGATACAGAATTCAGACAACGCGGCATAAAGGCGGCTACCTTCTCTGGCGTTGTGCAGCTTTGAAATCGACGAAGGGTGGTGTGTGTCGATTCTCCTTTTAAGTTTTCCGGTGATTAGATCACCATTGGGGTTCTACAGAAACATACTCCGGTCTTAAAACCTTCTGTAAACCGCCGTACAGTTTTCGAGCATTACCCTGTTGGCCAGCTTGTCCGCTCTTCTTTCTCGCATTTCGGCCTCACTTTCTTTTCTGTCTGCAAATGCGTCTCGCTTCCCTCTTCAACTCTCTATCTATCCCATCCGCATGTGTTGTGGTCGATCGTAAACGTTGCGACGCAGGCGCCTTTTTTCTCTCCGCTGCACACGGCACTCGTCGTTCTTTGCTTTTGCTCTTTCGAAAGCAATGGTTCGGTTGCAGCTATACGTAACGACTTTGAAATGCCGTCCCACATTACCCTTATACCGAGTTGGTGGCGAGTGCTCTCAGAGAGCAGGAGTGCAAGCCGAGTAGAAAATCGTTCGGCTATCTGTTGTGATTGCAGATTTTCGACGTCGAACCTTCCTTGTGTTTGTTGATGACGTTTGCTTTTTGCTGCACAGAGGCGGATCTTGGCTGCAACAAGATAGTCGTCCGAGTCGATGTTAGGACCTCGGAGCGCACGCACATCTAAAACACTGGAGACGTGTCTTCCGTCTATCACAACATGATCGATCTGGTTGGTTGTGCTGGAAGCCGGGTAAGTTTGATGTATCTTCTTGTGCAGATAACCAGATAATTTCGGGCCCCGACAAGTCGATCAGCCTCAACCGATTCGGGGATGTTTCGTCGTGGAGGCTGAATTTACCGACCGTATTGCCGAAGATACCTTCTTTGCCCACCCTGGCGTTAAAGTCGCCAAGCTCGATTTTGACATCGTGGCGGGGCAGCTCTCATAAGCACGCTCTAAGCGCTCCTTGAAGGCATCTTTGGTCACATCATCCTTCTCTTCCGTCGGGACGTGGGCGCAAATCAGCGATATATTGAAGAACCTCGCTTTGATGCGGATTGTGGCTAGACGTTCATTCACCGGAGTGAATGATAGTACTCGGCGACATAGTCTCTCTCCCACCACGAATCCCACACCAAACTTGCGCTCCTTTATATGGCTACTGTAGTAAATGCCACAAGGACCTACTCGTCTCTGTCCTTGTCCCGTCCATCGCATTTCTTGGACGGGCGGTGATGTCAGCCTTTATTTTATCGAGGACGTCAACCAGCTGGGCAGTGGTACCTTCCCAATTAAGGGACTGGACATTCCAGGTGCATGCCCTAATATCGTAGTCTTTATTTCGTTGCCATGGTCGTCATCAAGGGGTTTCTCTTCGAGGCTGTTGGTAGTTTTCCATTGGTAGAGAGTTGTTTACGTGGATGGTCCCAACCCAGCGCACAACCTATGTAGGGATATTTAAAAAAAGGCGAAATAAAAAAGAGGAAAAACTAAAATTAAAGGAATTGTAATTAAAACATAAATATCCAAAATAAAGAACGAATTTCCAGCAATTCAAAATTAAATTCAATTATTTTTTGTATGTGTATGTATATAAATTTTATTGATGCAACTACACTATGACAATGCATTCGCAATTTCTTTTCGACGACGATCTGCAGCTGTTCCCACTGAAGTTTCCTTCAACTGCTTCCAGTGCTACAACTATATCAAGAAAAGTTCTTGTTTAGGATTATTTACATTATACTTTACAAGTATTGTGTAAGCACAACATACAGCAGTTTTTACTATGAGGATATGGTAGTTAACGCGCACCTGGTATACAACGAAATTGGCATTTAGCTTTTCCAATTTCAACGTGCCTTGCACGTTTTTCTTTAAATTTGATTCACTATTCCTGGTAAAGCGTCCATAGATACTCGTGCAGTGGATAACCAGAATCACCACAAAGATATTTAATTTTAATTATTATGTAAAGTATAATATACATATAAATTGTAGTTACTAAGTAAACCGAATTGTGATCTCCTTTTGGTATGTTTGCTCCAAATATGTTTTTCTGAGCTATTATTCACACAAATGAGTCGTAGCTGTCCTTATTATAGGTTATCACCATATCTTGATCGCTTTCCTGATTAAAAATTATTTGTTAATACGAAATAATAATAAGTTATGATTTATATGTTTAGTTGCTTTTTACAATCATCGCATTTATGCTGTAAAGCTCCTTTTCTATTTAGATACAGATATTTGCCTTCGCATCGGGGTAATAATCGAAACATTCGTTTCATCTACGCAGCAAACCACATTTGAAATCAAGAGGCATCTTCTAAGGATTATTATTCCCAATCTGTGATCGTTTTATACGCTCTACACTGAAATCTAGGCAACAAGTGCCAAAGTTTAGTACAAAATCTGATTTTATCAATAAACTTGACACAGATTCAGACTAAAACAAGCCTTGACATATGGTTTGGTTGGTTGGGTTGGGCTTGAAGGAACCCGAAGAGCAGCCACTTCCACGCGCGTGGTGGGTTCTAGGTGACCAATACAGGTTGGCTGGGAGAGCTGAACATTTCACCTTGCGCTGTGGCGCGCTGCATTTTCGCTCGTATCTCTCCGGAACGGTTCGTCCTACGGCCATGATCACATATACCATTTCGGCAGCAAATGACGTGACAAATAACTTTGTTTTATGAATTTGCCATGAGATGCGTATTTCAGGCGCTAAGTAGACAATTTCACGATTTTAGGCGAATTTCCGAAATTTCAAGGCCGGAGTTGGAGTTGAAGATGCAATCCGATCTCAAAACAAAAAGTTGCATTGGAATCAGGAAGTACTAAAGGCAACTTTTCCCCACTATTAAGAAATCCCGAATCGAAAAAGTCCGGAATCGACCCACCTACTTGCTTCTCCCGACCTTCACTCACCACCTGAGCCAGCCAGCCACCAGCATGGATTCCAAAAAGTGCACAGCACCACCACAGCACTTAGCGTCATAAACGCTCAGATAGTTCGTGGCCTCAACCAGAAACCACCTTGCGAGAGAACGATCCTCGTAGCGTTGGACTTGTCAAAAGCTTTTGATACAGTCAACCACACAACGCTATTGCAGGACATTGAGAAAACCACGCTTCCTCCAGGGTTAAAGAGGTGGACCATGAAACAACCTGAACGGTCGTCGATCATCCGTACTATTTCGAGGGGAAACATCCAAAGTGAGAATAATTAAACAGGGGCTCCTTAGGGGGTGTTCTCTTCCCGCTACTGTTTAATTTTACATCTCGAAACTCCCGCAGCCACCAGGGGGTTTCCATAACCTCATACGCAGATGATTGTACGACATTTACATCGGGCAATGGGAATCAATGGCATGTGTTGAGGGTAAAACAGCTACCTCTCCGACCTTTCTCCTTTCCTCACTGCTCGGAACTTACACTTTCCCCCACCAAATCCACAGAGACCATTTTTACGAACTGGATGAAGCTGGTATAGACTTGAGCTTAATATTGAAGTCGATGGCGTGAAAATTCCCGACTGTAAATAACCTAAGATTTTAGGTGTACCTTTCGATAGTCTATGCTTCTTCACTCCCCATACGATCGCGATTATTGCCAAGGTACAGAGCCGCAACAAAATTCTCAAGTCGCTAGCCGGCAGCACATGAAGAAAATGCAAAGAAACGTTTTTGGCAACATACAAGGCAATCGGCCGGCCGGTCCTCAACTACGCAACACCTATATGGTCGCCTGGATGCGGTGGTACAGATGAGGAAACCCAAACCCGCCGGTATACTGCACCGGATCACGACGTGGGATGCCTTTTTGATGTCTCCTATCGAACACCACACAGTGAGATGCTTATGCTCCCCCGGTTAAGGGTATAATGAACTCCTTTCAAGCAGTTCTGCTGGGATGTTTTTCCAGAAATCATCCTTGCAGCCATCTGTTTGAGCGGAACCGCCTCTAGAGCATCAAACCGTTCTTCCTTGACTACGTCGACGACGTCGGACAGTACGCCGACCGGACTTCGGCGCAACTAAATCTCGACAGGTACTTGACCGCCATTCACAGTGGAGACATCAATACCTTCACCGACTCCCTTCCCGTGAATGACGTTATTGAGTCAAACAACCACCCATCGCAGACGAACTCGAGTTGCCGCGAGAAACGCGAGTGACCCTAACGCAGCTTCGTTCTGGATATTAAACTCCTACCTTTCCAGAATTGACCCAGACATACCCAATGTATGTCCTACATGCAATGAGTCTCCGCATGACACTGGCCAATTTTTTGCATGCTCTACCAACCCCACTCATCTAACACCCCTCTCCCTTTGGTCTGACCCCGTCGAAACAGTACGTTTCCTGGGTCTCCCGTTATAGCGACGTCGATGACAACACAGATAACTCTTACCACCTAATGGGGACTGATAAGCCTGTTAAAACAACAACATATATTCAGTTGTTTAAATAAAACTTAATAAATATTATATACAGAGTGTGTGATAGAAAGATCACTTCTTTTATTTGCTAAGTATCGATATCACGGAAGTATACCAGTGTCAGGCGTGAACAAATGGTCCTTCGAGTCTTACAGGAAGGCACCTAAGCAACAAAAAATAAAATAAAAAAATTTAAGTGAACAAAGAACAAAGTTACATTAAAAAAGAAACAAACCAGAATCACACGGAAAATAGAAAAGTGACTTGAAAAAGATACATAAAAAAGAAATTGAAATATAAAGAATCTGTGAAAAAAAAAAAAAAACCTACTAAAATCCAAAACTGGGCGCTAAATAAATTGTTTGGTCTTGTAAACAAATAGATACATATGTATCTCTATTTGTACTTTGGGAATCATTAAATTGTCTAAATGGTTATCACGCACATTTGAAACAAAAACAGCGCATCACTTAAGGTGTGTAGTATAAAAATATAGCTTATTAAAGAATAATTTAACTTTAATTTTTTTGCAACCAATTCAGCATATGTAGGTAACCGTCGATAACTTGCGGTCGAAGTTCAAACTGTAGCGCGCGAGCCGGTGTTAAAAACGGAAAATCTTGATCGAATTGTATGTACACAGCCAATGTTGATAGCGAATATAAGCACGGATGCGTGTAACGATGGCCAAGTATATGTAAGTATGATCTGCCATCCCGTCGTCCATCCTTTTTTGTTGAGTGGGTTGTACAGGCATGGTGAGTTGAGTTGGTGTTGTGTTATGGTGTCATCGTCTGTGGTGTATTGTACTGTCTTACTGGGCCCCCTAGGTGAATATTTTGCCTAGCATTATACGATTCTGTATTTTTGGTTTTCAAACATATTACTGTGAAGACAATTTGTGGTTGATTCTTTTTTGGGTTTATTATTTA
>NW_026090938.1:0-8536 GCF_024586455.1 Bactrocera neohumeralis
TGAGACGCGTTTGGTTCGGATTTAAAAATGTACTCAGCTCTGGTTGCCCAGAGCTCCTTTATTTATAAAATTCCTTATCCTAATTCATGTATGCACCACATGCAGAGTGCATACACATATCTTAATACTAATCTACTGTACATACGGAAGTATGTACATATATCTTAAGCATAAATGTTCCTAACGGCATACATACGTTTTTCTTAACCTTTAATAGTTTAGCAGGCTTATCTTCGCCAGTGTTGAGGCAGTACAAAGTAAATACATAAACAAACGCATAGAGATACATACATACATTTATATGCAATACGTATGCACTCAACAATTAACAAACAAAGTATTTACTTACGATAACATATTGACCTAAGATATGCATTTAGGCAATTGTATACAAATGTGCATGTGCACTTGAAAACAACCCCATACCATGTAGCATTGCAATGGGTATTTGTACATACATATTTATATTTAGGACTATGTTTTTGTATTTTAGCGATAATATCGAACAAATTCTATGACAACACTTCAAAAAGGCTAGTTAGCATAAATATGTAAAGTTCATATTTTTACGTAACTTGATATCGATTGCTTAATGTGTATGTACAAAAAAAAACGATTCTACACCCTAATTTAAGATTGTAAAAATCTTCCAAATGCACTGCCGTTATGGCTATACGACAACTCTATGACAACTCCAATAACTTCAAAAAGGCTAATTAGCATAAATATGTAAAGTTCATATTTTTACGCAAGTTGATATCGATTGCTTAATGTATATGTATCAAAAAATCGATTCTACGCCTTAAAATAAGATTGTGAAATTGCTCCAAATATACTGTCGCTATGGCTATGCGACAACTCTATGACAACTCCAATAACTTCAAAACGGCTAATTAACAGAAATATGTAAAGTTCATATTTTTACGCAACTTGATGTCGATTTCTTAATGTGTATGTACTAAAAAATCGATTCTACACCTTACTATAAGATTGTTACATTGTTCCGAATACACTTTCGTTATGGCTATACGACAACTCTATGACAATTTAAACAACATCAAAACGGCTAATTAAGAGAAATATGTAAAGTTCATATTTTTACGCATCTTGATATCGATTGCATAATATGTATGTACCAAAAAATAAATTTTATATCCTTATTTAAGATTGTAAAATTGTTCCAAAGGCACTGTCGTTATGGCTATACGACAACTCTATGACATCTCCAATAACATCAAAACGGCTAGTTCGCATAAATATGTAAAGTTCATATTTTTACGCATCTTGATATCGATTGCTTACTGTGTATGTACTAAAAGATCGAGTCAACACTTTAATATAAAATTGTGAAATTGTTCCAAATACACTGTCGTTATGGCTATACGACAACTCTATGACAACTCCAATAACATCAAAACGGCTAGTTAGCATAAATATGTAAAGTTCATATTTTTACGCAACTTGATATCGATTGCTTAATGTGTATGTACCAAAAAATCGATTCTACACCTTAACTTAAGATTGTGAAATTGTTCCAAACACACAGTCGTTATTGCTATACGACAACTCTATGACAACTCCAATAACTTCAAAAAGGCTAATTAGCATAAATATGTAAAGTTAATATTTTTACGCAACTTGATATCGATTGCTTAATGTGTATGTACTAAAAATTCGATTATGAACCTTAGTTTAAGATTGTAAAATTGTTCCAAATGCACTGTCGTTATGGCTATACGACAACTCTATGACAACTCCAATAACATCAAAACGGCTAATTAACAGAAATATGTAAAGTTTATATTTTACGCATCTTGATATCGACTGCTAAATATAAAAAAAATCACCTTAATATAAGATTGTGAAATTGCTCCAAATACACTGTCGTTATGGCTATACGACAACTCTATGACAACTCCAATAACACCAAAACGGCTAATTTACAGAAATATGTAAAGTTCATATTTTTACGCAACTTGATATCGATTGCTTAATGTGTATGTACTAAAAATTCGATTATGAACCTTAGTTTAAGATTGTTAAATTGTTCCAAATGCACTGTCGTTATGGCTATACGACAACTCTATGACAACTCCAATAACTTCAAAAAGGCTAATTAGCATAAATATGTAAAGTTCATATTTTTACGCAACTTGATATCGACTGCTTAATATGTATGTACCAAGAAAATCGAATCCACACCTTAATATAAGATTGTTAGATTGTTCCAAATACACTGTTGTTATGGCTATAAGACAACTTTATGACAACTCCAATAACTTCAAAAGGCTAGTTAGCATAAATATGTAAAGTTCATATTTTTACGCAACTTGATATCGATTGTTTAATGTGTATGTATCAAAAAATCGATTCTACACCTTAATTTAAGATTGTGAAATTGCTCCAAATACACTGTCGTTATGGCTATACGACAACTCTATGACAACTCCAATAACATCAAAAGGCTAATTAGCATAAATATGTAAAGTTCATATTTTTACGCAATCTGATATCGATTGCTTAATGTATATGTACTAAAAAATCGATTCCACACCTTTATATAAAATTGTGAAATTACTCCAAATACACTGTCGTTATGGCTATACGACAACTCTATGACAACTCCAATAACTTCAAAAAGGCTAATTAGCATAAATATGTAAAGTTCATATTTTTACGCAACTTGATATCGATTGCTTAATGTGTATGTAAAAAAAATCGATTCTACACCTTAATTTAAGATTGTGAAATTGTTCCAAATACACTGTCGTTATGGCTTAACGATAACTCTATGACAACTCCAATAACTACAAAAAGGCTAATTAGCATAAATATGTAAAGTTCATATTTTTACGCAACTTGATATCGATTGCTTAATGTGTATGTACCAAAAAATCGATTATACACCTTAATATAAGATTGTGAAATTGCTCCAAATACACTGTCGTTATGGCTATACGACAACTCTATGAAAACTCCAATAACATCAAAACGGCTAGTTAGCATAAATAAGTAAAGTTCATATTTTTACGCAACTTGGTATCGATTGCTTAATGTGTATGTATCAAAAAATTGGTTCTACATTTTAATATAAGATTGTGAAATTGTTCCAAATACACTGTCGTTATGGCTATACGACAACTCTATGACAACTCCAATAACATCGAAAAGGCTAATTAGCATAAATATGTAAATTTAATATTTTTGCGCAACTTGATGTTGATTGCTTAATGTATATGTACTAATAAATCGATTCTACACCTTTATATAAGATTGTGAAATTGTTCCAAATACACTGTCGTTATGGCTATACGACAACTCTATGACAACTCCAATAACTTCAAAAAGGCTAGTTAGCATAAATATGTAAAGTTCATATTTTTGCGCAACTTGATATCGATTGCTTAATGTGTAAGTACCAAAAAATCGATTTTACACCTTAATTTAAGATTGTGAAATTGTTCAAATACACTGTCGTTATGGCTATACGACAACTCTATGACAACTCCAATAACATCAAAAAGGCTAATTAGCATAAATATGTAAAGTTCATATTTTTACGCAACTTGACATCGATTGCTTAATGTATAGGTACTAAAAAATCGATTCCACACCTTTATATAAAATTGTGAAATTGCTCCAAATACACTGTCGTTATGGCTATACGACAACTGTATGACAACTCCAATAACATCAAAAAGGCTAGTTAGCATAAATATGTAAAGTTCATATTTTTACGTAACTTGATATCGATTGCTAAATGTGTATGTACAAAAAAAAAAACGATTCTACACCCTAATTTAAGATTGTAAAGTTGTTCCAAATGCACTTTCGTTATGGCTAAACGACAACTCTATGACAACTCCAATAACTTATAAAAGGATAATTAGCATAAATATGTAAAGTTCATATTTTTACGCAACTTGATATCGATTGCTTAATATGTATGTACCAAAAAATCGGTTCTACACCTTAATATAAGATTGTGAAATTGCTCCAAATACACTGTCGTTATGGCTATACGACAACTCTATGACAACTCCAATAACTTCAAAAAGGCTAATTAGCATAAATATGTAAAGTTCATATATTTACGCAACTTGATATCGATTGCTTAATGTATATGTACCAAAAAATCAATTTTACATCTTAATTTAAAATTGTAAAATTGTTCCAAATACACTGTCGTTTTGGCTATACGACAACTCTATGACAACTCCAATAACATCAAAACGGCTAATTAACAGAAATATGTAAAGTTCATATTTTTACGCAACTTGATATCGATTGCTTAATATGTATGTACTAAAAAATCGATTCTACACCTTAATATAAGATTGTGAAATTGTTCCAAATGCACTGTCGTTATGGCTATACGACAACTTTATGACAACTCCAATAACATCAAAACGGCTAGTTAGCATAAATATGTAAAGTTCATATTTTTACGCAACCTGATATCGATTGCTTAATGTGCATGTACCAAAAAATTCGATTACTACACCTTAATTTAAGATTGTAAAATTGTTCCAAACACACAGTCGTTATTGCTATACGACAGCTCTATGACAAATCCAATTACTTCAAAAAGGCTTATTAGCATAAATATGTAAAGTTTATATTTTTACGCAACTTGATATCGATTGCTAAATGTGTATGTACCAAAAAATCACCTTAATATAACATTGTAAAATTGCTCCAAATACACTGTCGTTATGGCTATGCGACACCTCTATGACAAATCCAATAACACCAAAACGGCTAGTTAGCATAAATATGTAAAGTTCATATTTTTACGCAACTTGATATCGATTGTTTAATGTGTATGTACCAAAAAATCGATTCTACACCTTAATATAAGATTGTGAAATTGCTCCAAATACACTGTCGTTATGGCTTTAAGACAACTCTATGACAACTCCAATAACATCAAAAAGGCTAATTAGCATAAATATGTAAAGTTCATATTTTTAAAAAACTTGATATCGATTGCTTAATGTGTATGTACCAAAAAATCGATTCTACACCTTAATATAAGATTGTAAAGTTGTTCCAAATACACTGTCGTTATGGCTATACGACAACTCTATGACAACTCCAATAACTTCAAAAAGGCTAGTTAGCATAAATATGTAAAGCTCATATTTTTACGCAACTTGATATCGATTGCTTAATGTGTATGTACAAAAAAAATCGATTCCACACCTTTATTTAAGATTGTGAAATTGTTCCAAATACTCTGTCGTTATGGCTATACGACAACTCTATGACAATTCCAATAACTTCGAAAAGGCTAATTAGCATAAATATGTAAAGTTCATATTTTTACGCAACTTGATATCGATTGCTTAATATGTATGTATCAAAAATCGATTTCACCTTAATATAAGATTGTGAAATTGCTCCAAATACACTGTCGTTATGGCTTTAAGACAACTCTATGACAACTCCAATAACATCAAAAAGGCTAATTAGCATAAATATGTAAAGTTCATATTTTTACGCAACTTGATATCGATTGCTTAATGTGTATGTATAAAAAAATCGATTCTACACCTTAATATAAGATTGTGAAATTGCTCCAAATACACTGTCGTTATGGCTATACGACAACTCTATGACAACTCCAATAACTTCAAAAAGGCTAGTTAGCATAAATATGTAAAGTTCATATTTTTACGCAACTTGATATCGATTGCTTAATGTGTATGTACTAAAAAAATCGATTCTACACCTTAATATAAGATTGTGAAATTTTTCCAAATACACTGTCGTTATGGCTATACGACAACTCTATGACAACTCCAATAACATCAAAACGGCTAATTAGCATAAATATGTAAAGTTCATATTTTTACGCAACTTGATATCGATTGCTTAATGTGTATGTACCAAAAAATCAATTCTACACCTTAATATAAGATTGTGAAATTGCTCCAAATACACTGTCGTTATGGCTATACGACAACTCTATGACAACTCCAATAACATCAAAAGGGCGAGTTAGCATAAATATGTAAAATTCATATTTTTACGCAACTTGATATCGATTGCTTAATATGTATGTACAAAAAAATCGATTCTACACCTAACTACACGATTGTGCAATTGTTCCAAATACACTGTCGTTATGGTTATACGACAACTCTATGACAACTCCAATACCATCAAAAAGGCTAATTAGCATAAATATGTAAAGTTCATATTTCTGCACAACTTGATATCGATTGCTTAATGTGTATGTACAAAAAAATCGATTCTACACCTTAATATAAGATTGTGAAATTGCTCCAAATACACTGTCGTTATGGCTATACGACAACTCTGTGGAAACACCAATAACATCAAAACGGCTAATTTGCATAAATATGTAAAGTTCATATTTTTACGCATCTTGATATCGATTGCTTAATGTGTATGTACAAAAAAATCGATTCTACACCTAAGTACAAGATTGTGAAATTGTTCCAAATACACTGTCGTTATGGCTATAACGACAACTCTATGACAACTCCAATAACATCAAAACGGCTAGTTAGCATAAATATGTAAAGTTCATATTTTTACGCAACTTGATATCGATTGCTTAATGTGTATGTACCAAAAAATCGATTCTACACCTTAATTTAAGATTGTAAATTGTTCCAAATACACTGTCGTTATGGCTATACGACAACTCTATGACAACTCCAATAACATCAAAACGGCTAATTAGCATAAATATGTAAAGTTCATATTTTTACGCAACTTGATATCGATTGCTTAATATGTATGTATCAAAAAAATCGATTCTACACCTTAACTTAAGACTGTAAAAACGTTCCAAATACACTGTCGTTAGGGCTATACGACAACTCTATGACAACTCCCATAACATCAAAAAGGCTAATTAGCATAAATATGTAAAGTTCATATTTTTACGCAACTTGATATCGATTGCTTAATGTGTATGTATAAAAAATCGATTCTACACCTTAATATAAGATTGTGAAATTGCTCCAAATACACTGTCGTTATGGCTATACGACAACTCTATGACAACTACAATAACATCAAAACGGCTAATTAACAGAAATATGTAAAGTTCATATTTTTACGCATCTTGATATCGATTGCTTAATGTGTATGTACTAAAAATCGATTCCACACCTTAATATAAGATTGTGAAATTGCTCCAAATACACTGTCGCTATTGCTATACGACAACTCTATGACAACTCCAATAACATCAAAACGGCTAGTTAGTATAAATATGTAAAGTTCATATTTTTACGCAACTTGATATCGATTGCTTAATGTGTATGTACTAAAAAATCGATTCTACACCTTAATATAAGATTGTGAAATTGTTCCAAATACACGGTCGCTACTGCTATAGAACAACTCTATGACAACTCCAATAACATCAAAACGGCTAATTTGCATAATTATGTAAAGTTCATATTTTTACGCAACTTGATATCGATTGCTTAATGTATATGTACTAAAAAATCGATTCTACACCTTTATATAAGATTGTGAAATTGCTCCAAATACACTGTCGTTATGGCTTTAAGACAACTCTCTGGCAACTCCAATAACATCGAAAAGGCTAATTAGCATAAATATGTAAATTTCATATTCTTACGCATCTTGATATCGATTGCTTAATGTGTATGTACTAAAAAATCGATTCTACACCTTAATTTAAGATTGTAAAATTGTTCCAAATACACTGTCGTTATGGCTATACGACAACTCTATGACAACTCCAATAACATCAAAACGGCTAATTAGCATAAATATGTAAAGTTCATATTTTTACGCAACTTGATATCGATTGCTTAATATGTATGTACTAAAAAATTGATTATACACCTTAATATAAGATTGAGAAATTGCTTCAAGTACACTGTCGCTATACGACAACTCTATGACAACTCCAATAACTTCAAAAAGGCTAATTAGCATAAATATGTAAAGTTCATATTTTTACGCAAATTTATATCGATTGCTTAATGTATGTACCAAAAATCGATTCTACACCTTAATATAAGCTTGTGAAGTTGTTCCATACTACACTGTCGCTATTGCTATACGGCAACTCTATGACAACTCCAATAACATCAAAAAGGCTAATTAGCATAAATATGTAAAGTTCATATTTTTACGCAACTTGATATCGATTGTTTAATGTGTATGTATTAAAAAATCGATTCTATACCTTAATATAAGATTGTGAAATTGCTCCCATTACACTGCCGCTATACGACAACTCTATGACAACTCCAATAATTTCAAAAAGGCTAATTAGCATAAATATGTAAAGTTCATATTTTTACGCAACCTGATATCGATTGCTTAATGTATATGTACTAAAAAATCGATTCCACACCTTAATATAAGATTGCGAGATTGTTCCAAATACACTGTCGTTATGGCTATACGACAACTCTATGACAACTCCAATAACTTCAAAAAGGGCTAAATACACTGTCGTTATGGCTATACGACAACCCTATGACAACTCCAATAACATCAAAACGGCTAACTAACA
>NW_026090939.1:0-12224 GCF_024586455.1 Bactrocera neohumeralis
AAGGATGGGTCCCCTGAGCAGATTCAACACATTTCGTCTCATACATTACCGCTAACAATAATTCGTCAGCTGAAGTTCGCTCATCGCACATCCACATTCAGTGAGACCACTGCGTCGCGTCAACACCATCACTACTGCAAATATACTTTTTCGACTCATCATCCCGAAAAAACTCGATCGCCAGCTACAGCAAGTCGGAATAGGATTCTCGCCGCCCCGTATGCCGACACTTATTTTAATAAAAGTTTTTATAACATTAATAATTATAAAAACTATAGTTCTTTTAATCAAATTGTAAAAACACAAACAAAATTTGTTTTTGTTAAACATAAATTTTGTATACTTTTATTCAATAAGGAAAAAATTTAAAGGTCATAAAAAAATTGACACTGAACGCCAAACCTTTGAGGGTTTTACTATACTGACTTAGTACCATCACCCTGACTTGGAATTTTCACCCCTGAGATTAGCTGTTGTACTGTGTAATAAAACAAGAAGTTTTTTTTATGATGTTATGTTATAGCCTTAACAAACGCAGCGTTAATCCAATTATCCACGCACATAATCGGATCGTCAATTTGGTAGGTAACGGATGGCAGCTATTATTTTATTTGATTATTTTCAGTGAAAATGGATTGAAAATAAACATTGTGGTTGTTATATGTCCAATTGTTATAAAAACCATTTTTTATTCAAAAAAAAGATATCAACGTGTTATTTTAATATTGCATCACAGCATAAAAACTTCTTATATAATTATTGAAAATGTGGAATGGCATCCCTGAAGAAAGGGAAACAACAATATCCGGAAGGATTTACGTGGTACCTGCCTGAGACCTAGCCTTCACGGTGCTCAAAAGCACAACGGATCAATACAATGCGTCGATCAGCGCCCTGGAAACTGGGTAAAGATTTTCAGTACCAATCGGCAGTGTGGCATGGACACACTAACCACCTTGGTAAGGCTCGAGGCCCATCTAAAACCTCTGCCGTACTTTGGGTCCGGCACCCGGTTGCAATGCAACTCCACATTCGACTGACAAAGTCAGTTCTTCCCGCGATTTGGATTTTAACCACAGCCACCACGACTCTCCACAAAGGGCCAACCCCACTGAACAGAATGGAGCGAACTCCAGGGCTACTGCTCCCCCGTGGTATTAGGTTAAAGTCTTTATTGACCTTGTAGCCGAAGCTTCCATGACCAGTTGAGCTTCCATACAGCTCTGGACTGGTGGCCAGGATCTTAGTCTCCTCTTACGACAGGCATGCCTTACCGCGGGTATATTCGGTTTCCCCTCGAACCCGGAGGGGTCCCACCGTACCCGCAGGGGGAGGCAGAAAGGGAAAATAGGAAAAGGGATAACACAGAAATGATGTAGCGTGGGTTGCTCCGATTGCGATGAGCAAAAAGAAAGGGAGTCAGAAGTCGGTCGCCAAACTGAACAGACGCAGCAAACTAAAGTACTTTAACTGAAAACTAAAAGAATAAGTGAAGAATGAATTGTAACTAAAAGTGGAAAAGAATAACGTCATTGTATAAAGAAGAAGTATTTTAACTAAAACTGAAAAGAATAAGTGAAGATTATATTGTAACTAAAAAGTGGAAAGAATAACGTTTTAACTAAGATTATTGCAACTAAAAGCGAATTGTATCTTTTAAATAAAAGTAAACTAATAAACATTTTCAAACCAAAAGAGCATACTTATTTTGATATTGTGGACAGAAGAGGGTATCGAACCCTACAAAAATTTCAATATTATGATTCAAAAGACATTTTATTTTATATACAGTAATAAACCTTTTCATTGTTTTACATACATATCACCTCTAGAAAATCTTAGGGTGTTGTGTTAGCATTTAAACTACATATAAATTTTAAATTTTTGATGATCGAGACTTTAAAAGATATTAAATTATGCAAGTGTTTACGTTATTTAAGTGATTATATTGAATTACTTTGCATATCTGTTCAATTTTATTGGGATATTACTTGTTGTTTAATGTTAAATCAGTTGTTTTTTTTGTGCAATCAAGTATTTCCAAATTTTTGCATGCAATAGGATACAATCCTGGATGGTAATTATCGTTTGACATAAGTATACAAATTGACAACTCGTTAGCGGTTATAGGAAAAACATCAAATGGAAATTGAGTTTGAAAAAGAAAGATATCGAAGTTTTTAATAAGAATACATATAAGTGTTAATAATAAAATTTATATTAAAAATTGTAGAGCCTTTTAATTGCTGTAAAAATTCACAACCCGACGTTTTAAAATACTTTTTATAAGAATTAGAACATATTTTTCTTTAAGAATTTTTAATAGGCAGGCAGCCAGCCCTCATTTTCGGCACATCAAATTTTTGTGCATTTCCATAGGTAACTACACTCCCCTTCTAGGAGTTAGCTTCTGTATTTTAATATATTTAATAGAGTTGTAGGTTTTTGATGCATCTATTGTAGAAGCTTAGAAATCTTTATTAATTATTCAATTATTTTTGTACAATATTTTATTTAAATTTTTATGTAAATTATCAACTATGTTTATTTTAAGTTGTAAAAAGGGGAAAATAGGCCTACCGGGAACCGAACACCTAAAAAAGTCGGTAGGCGCGTTATTGCAAACCTCAGGGTGGTGTGGAAAATGCAAAACTTAAATATTCAAAAAAATAAATTATCAAAAATAGTATACGGATGAGAATTAGAAATCCAGCTTCAAATGCCTAAATATCTTATTTCTAAATTAAAATTATTGGTAATAATATTTCAAAAACTTTTGAGAATACAAACCGTTTTTATGTTTTTTTGTCTGTCAATCAAATTAAACAAATACATTCAGAAGAAAACTCACCACTGAGAAATCTAAAATAGGACTGCTTTTATTAATAAGAACTCACTACATAAAGAATATCTGACTATCAGTAAATGATATTTTATGGGCGAAACATGATACACTATGGCGTTTTTAAATCAAATATTACTAAATACATATATGTCATTAATAAATAATTTTCTTTTATATTAAGCAACAATATTTATAGTTTTTGTTATTTAATAGAATAAATTTGCTAAGTATTTACTACCTCAATATATACAGCACTGCGTTGCTACCTCTGAAAATCCAAGATGACCGCTATTCAACCTCAAGAAAGCTACCACGAAAAGGTTACCTACTGCCCCATATGCTGTGCTCTTTATATTCAGTCAGATCCAAAGTGTTAGGTGACAGAGTCTAGTAAACAGCTGGTTGTAATTTTTATAATATTTAATTAAAATAATAAAAGATAACTCTTTAAAATTATTATGATTAAATGGGAGTTAGCAACGGAGTTATCTTCACTAACTCCTGGATTAATGCAGTTATTCCGGATTACAGCTACCGTCTGTCAATGCCCATTTGATGCAATTTTGCAAATAACGTGTTGATATGTTTTTGTAACAAAAATTGTTTTTGTAAAATTTATTCAACAACCGCAATGTTTATCATCAATCAATTTTCATTGAAAATATTATAAAAATGACAATCAGTTTTGTGACGGTTAGATTTAATTTAAATTTATTTTGCAATTTTCATTTAATTTTCAATTATAAAATTCGCGACAATATCGAAATCCCACAATACGTCAATATTGCATAATAAACGTTCAATAAATATTGACATTCGGGATCGAGCGTCATAGAATCTGATTATTGCTTATTTTTCTTTTCGTTTTTGATATGGCATCTCTAGGAGTAGAATTTAGCATTAGAAGCCATAATTACTTTTACGAAATGGATTTCTGGGCCGCTATGGGCATTGTCATATTGACGATACCTCTGCTTTTAGCAAACAAGAACCTGATTTGTTTTTCATCCATATGAAAGCGAAAATTCGAAACGATGGAATTTCAATCCATCAACCAAAATGCGATTACGTTGCGATTATTGTGCGTGCACCACAAGCAGAGAGATACGACTCAATAAAAGTCGATTGATCAAAAATTTCACCGCAATGCAATAAATCGCTGTGCTCAACAAGCCTACAAAATGATGGAAATTGGCAATTTCAGCTCAGTTTCAACGTTTCAAGGTCAACATTCTAAGCCAAACACAAAGCGGATGTTTTCGCCGCTTTTGAAGCAGCCGATTGACGCTCTCCGACGAGAAATCAAAGTAGACTCCTCCAGCAATCAAAAGTGGGGCTACAGTCAAACATTAGGACGCGACAACAAACAACGTTCTCGTAGTCGTTCACAAAAACCAGGTTAGCAAGTTCCCGAATTGTTATTATCATCATCGATTCGGCGCTGATACTAAGAAGTGTTTACAACCATGCGCATTCAAGAAGAAGTGAAACTAAAGACAGAGCAGTTAAAATCATGCCGTCTCTTTATCACCGATCGTAAGATTCATCTTAAATTTTTAGTCGACACAGGGAGCAGATTTACCAATTCTACCTAAATCATCAATTAAGGATAAACTCAAAACATCGAATTATTCGCGATTCGCCGCCAACGGATCAATCATCAACACGCATACGGTAACAAACTAATTTCAATCGACTTCCGACTACGAAGAGAATTCACATTCAGTTTCAATTTTGGATGCAGATTTTTCTCGACAAATTTCGAAGCAAATGCGTTTTTTAATTTCTTCATTTATGAGCCGGTATTTTCAATCAACCAGCGGCAACGTATGTAAAAAACTGCTAACTGAATTTAAAGATCTCCACGACACCGAATTGTTATGATAAGACAAAAGTAACGAAAACAGCTGTTCGTCGTCAAACGGACAACAGTTTATTCACGCGCTCGTCGTTAAATCAAAAAGAAACTCGTCAGCGCTAAGAAAGAATTCGAGTACATGTTCAACATGGAATTTGTCAACCATCACAAAGCGAATGGGCCTGTCTATAAAACATGGTTCCAAAAAAATGATGGTCTTTGGCGACCGTGTGGAGATTATCGACGTTTAAACGCTCAAACAGTTCGTGATCGCTACCCAGTCAAATACATTCGCGATTTCACAATTTTTTCTGTTCTGATTTGGAAAAAGCTTATTTCAACATTTCAATGGGAAAATGTTCAGGAACAGAAAATTGTGAAATCGCGAATGTATTTGAATGTCAGTCAAACATTTTAAACACATGATTGAATGTAAGCGCTGCACAACTATGACCGACCATAAACCAATAACATTCGCATTTTTACAAATTCCCGAAGGCATCGCCACGACAATTACATCATTTGGATTTCATCGGCCAGTACAACATTGATATCTGTTACATTCCCGGGAAAGACAAAATCGTAGCCGATTTTTTCTCACGCATCGAGAGTTTATCAACCTGCGAAGCAATCGATTATGAAGAGTTGGCTGAGGGTCAAAAATCGACCAACCAAAGTCATTATTTGTGACGTTTCAACAAAGCACGTACATCAACAAGTATTCAACTCTGTTCACAACATGGCTCATCCCAGTAAGAAGTCAACAAACAAAATGATCAGCGAGCGCTTAGTTTGCCCAATATGAAAAGGACATTACCGGAATGGTACAAACTTGTATTTCATGCCAAAATCCAAAATTCCGCAACACAACAGAGCGGCACTTCAGAGTTTTTCACACCAAGTAAACGTTTCGAATGAATACACATCGATTTGGTCGGACCATTGCCAGCTTCAAATGGTATCAAAATATAAAAATCAGAATTAATTTGTAAGTAATCCACAAACAAAATTCCTCTCGCATCCCAAAATACTGATGCCATAAATCGTGCAATTTCTGGACACGAACTCGTTTCAAAGCCGAACAAACAGGTTCGCACACTCTTTATAGCTTTGACAGACTTCCATTCATCCTCATAAATCAAATTTGTAATTGACAGACGACAGCTATGCGAAACTCTCATAAACAGCTGATTGTAATTTTTGTAATATTTTCAATGCAAATGGATAGAAGATAAACATTGTTAGTTGTTATCCGCCCAATTGTTATTAAAGCTTTTTATTACACAAACATCTGAACATGTTATTTTTAGAATTGCATCATAATATAAAACTTTCTTGTTTCATTTTTTGAAATTTTAAGAACCAGCTGTCAGTGTTGCTTGCTTTTCAAACACAATAGATTCAAAATTGGCCATTTTTATCAATGTTGCGTACGAAAATGCATCTAACTCTTTAAAATTATCAGGATTAAAGGAGTTTACAACGGTTACCTTCAATAACTCCAGGATTAATAATGATAAATGCAGCTAATCTAGATTAACGCTGCCGCCTGTCAATGCTATTTTGATGCAGTTTTAAAACTAACGTGTTGATAGTTTTTTGTAATAAAAATTGGCATATCCTGTATTTTAGCTATGGTTTCTGGCATTGATGTGCGTTTTGGACGTCCTTCACGTGGATAGTCTTCAGGTCTTGTTCGACCACGTTTAAATTGTAGGTGATCAATCATTATATACTTTGAATTTCTTTTGGTGCTACATCTTCCAAAAATAAGAATTTGATCACTGCATGATATTCTAGGCTTGTAAACAAAGAATAAATTTATAGATTGAAATGAAACTTCACATAGGTTTGTAGGTGTCGGAAGTGAATGAAAAAGCACATGCATCCCACTAGAAACTATTTATTTATTTAAAAATTGTTCAGAATTATTGTACATTTTATGTTATTAATATAGTTATATTTTCGCGTTATACCGCGAGTATCTCGAGAATGTGTTTCGTAAAAGTAATATGGCTTCTAATGCAAATTCAACTCCTAGAGATGCCTTTGTCAAAAACGAAAAAACAAATAAGCAATCATCAGATTCTATGACACTAGTTGTATATTTTTATATTAACCGCGATCCCGGTTGGCAATATTTATTGAACGTTTATTACGCAATATTGACGTATTGTGGGTTTTCAATATTGTCGCAAATTTTAAAATTGAAAATGAAATGAAATTAAAATTGCAAAATAAATTTAAATTAAGTCGCTACAGTACTCCCCGTCAGTGGCTGAATGATAATTAAGTCGTCGGAAATAATGAAAAATTAGTAACTAATTGTCGGTGGAAGAAACGTATTGTTAAGGTTTGTTGACGGTTATTCGATTCTCGTTGACTTTGATTGTTCGCTTTTGGGTTTGAGTGTAGTTGGTTTGATTTTTGCTTGATGCTAATACACGATCGTGTCTGGTGGTATGACTGCGTTCGATGCTAAGAATGGCGGCTCGTCGATTGGTAAAAATGCTTCTATGACTCTATTTATGCTAACGCGAACTTGCGACCTTTGACGAGAATTTCAAATATCTTGTCGTCTTGGACTGTCGTATGGTGTTTTAAGCGGTGGTCGAACATCATCATCTCTCAAGAAAACGTGTATGCAAGTTTTTGCAAATCGTTTTGAACGAAGACTTTTTGTTAGCGTGATTCGACGCTGGAACGGGTTGAATTTCCCACATCAATCCGCGTAATTGTTGAACGATTTTGGTATCAAAACTATGTCGCATGGGATGATCGTGGCAGTGCTTCGGTCCAGCGTTCGTTGTTGTGACATTTGATAGCTGATTTCATAGTTCGATAAAACGTTCGATCATGCCGTTGGCTTGCGGATGTCGTGGACTCGAACGAAGGTGTTTTGTATACGCTTTAATTTATTGAACAGTTTTCATTTAAATTGCTTTTCTTGATCTGTGGTGATTTTAGCTGGCACACCGTAGAATGCTATCCAACCGTTTATTAAAGCCTTAGCGACGGTATCGGCGTGAAATTTTTTCAATTGGAATAGCGATTGGCCAGCGATTGTATCTATCGATGCAAATAAGACAATGGCGATTACCATTTGAAACTGGCAATGGTCCGACCAAATCGATGTGAATCCATTCGAAATGTTTACTTGGTGCAGAAAAACTCTGAAGTGCTGCACTGTTGTGTTGCAGTACCATTCCGTTAATGTCCTTTTTTTCATATTGCCAAACAAAGCGCTCACTGATCATTTGTTTGTTGACTTCTTACTAGGATGAGCCATGTTGTGAACAGAGTTGAATACTTGTTGATGTACGTGCTTTGTTGAAACGTCGTCACAAACAATGACTTTGGTTGGTCGATTTTCTGACTCTCAGTCAACTCTTCAAAATTGATTGCTTCGCAGGTTGATAAACTCTCGATGCGTGAGAAAAATCGGCTATGATGCCTTCTCGGGAGTTTGTAAAAATGCGAATGTTATTGGTTTATGATCGGTCAAAGTTGTGCAGCGCCTACATACATTCAATCATGTGTTTAAAATGTTTGACTGACATTCAAATACATTCGCGATTTCACAATTTTCTGTTCCTGAACATTTTCCCATTGAAATGTTGAAATAAGCTTTTTCAAATCAGGAACAGAAAAAAATTTGAAATCGCGAATGTATTTGACTGGGTAGCGATCACGAACTGTTTGAGCGTTTAAACGTCAATGATTTCACACGGTCGCCAAAGCCATCCTTGTTTGGAACCATGTTTTATAGACAGGCCTATTCGCTTTGTGATGGTTGACAAATTCCCATAATTGAACATGTACTCGAATTCTTTCTTAAGCGTTGACGAGTTTCTATTGATTTACGACGAGCGCGTGCGAATAAACTGGTTGTCCGTTTGACGACGAACAGCTGTTTTCGTTACTTTGTCTTATCATAACAATTCGGTGTCGTGAGATCTTTAAATTCAGTTAGCAGTTTTTACATACGTTGCCGCTGTTGATTGAAAATACCGGCTCATAAATGAAGAAATTGAAAACGCATTTTGCTTCGAGTTTGGTTTCTCTCTCAATGAGTTGGTTGCCTTTGACTCTCAACCAGAAGACCAAATTTGTCGAGAAAATCTGCACCCAAATTGAAACTGAATGTGAATTCTCTTCGTAGTCGGAAATCGATTGAAATTAGTTTGTTACCGTATGTGTTGATGATTGATCCGTTGGCGGCGAATCGCGAATAATTCGATGTTTTGAGTTTATCCATGGTGATGATGATTTGTGCAGGTGGTAAATCTGCTCCTGTGTCGACTAAAAAATTTAAGATGAATCTTGATCGGTGATAAAAGAGACGGCGTGATTTTTGACTGCTCTGTCTTTAGTTTTCCTCTGAATGCGCATGGTTGTAAACACTTCTTGGTATCAGCGCCAAATCGATGATGATAATGACAATTCAGAACTTGCTAACCTGGTTTTGTGAACGACTACGAGAACGTTGTTTGTTGTCGCGCCCTAATGTTTGACTGTGGCCACTTTGATTGCTGGAGGAGTTTACTTTGATTTTGTTGATTTCTCGTAGGAGAGCGTCAATCGGCTGCATCAAAGCGAAACCATCCCGCTTGGGTTTTGAGTTAGATTGTTGACCTTGAACCGTTGAAACTGGGCTGTAATTGCCAATTTCAATCATTTTGTCGGTTTGTCACCACTGCGCGCACAGTTTCAGGCAGTTATCGAGCCAGAATGTTTGATTTATTGTCATTTTTAATGTACCGCAGGACAAAACGCGCATTGTCGAAGTAATTGAGATGGTTTTGATCGCACTCTTTGACCATTCGATTTACTGGAATCAGTGAAATCTTTGATCAATCGGCTTTTAATTGAGTCGTATCTCCCTCTTGCTTGTGGTGCACGCACAAAATCGTATAAGCATTTGTGAGTATTTCAACGTCGAACAAGCTGAAATCGTGGTTTTTGTTTGATCGATTGAAATTCCAGCGTTTCGGAATTTCTTCCATTTGGATGAAAACAAATCAGGTTAGCGTGTGCTACAAAAAGGTGGTTTAACCTCGATTTACACACTTCTGCGGACACTGAGGTGCGCTGTTAGCTGTGGAGTAAATGATACTGTTGCTGCCACTGTTTGCCGTAGTATTGGTTGTGTGGCTGTTTTTAGTTGGAGTTGCCGATGTTATAGTCATATTTTTAATGTGAATCGTTGTTTCTGCTGAGTGCTGGAACATTTTTAGTGCATTATGTATCTTTCGAGACCTTATTTGACCGCGTGTTCGGTTTTACTTTACAACACTTTGCCGCACACTATGTTCGTTGAACGAGTTCGTATAATCGCCTGGTTGTTTAAAACGGGGATTGAAAAAGTACTCGGCATTGATTGCGAGTATGATGAAATTAGTATATTTCTTTGATTTTTATTTAAAACCGTCGGAGGTCACCAATTTGTGGGCGTTGGTGAATGAAATAAACATGTATCCAATTAAAAACTATTTATTTATTTAAAAATTGTTCCAGAATTATTGTACATTTATGTTATTCATACAGTTATATTTTAGCAATCGTTATACTGCAAGTATCTTGAGAACGTGTTTTCGTAAAATTAATTATGGCTTCTAATGCCACTGAAATTCAGCTCCTAGAGATGCCATATCCAAAACGAATAGAAAAATAAGCCATCAACAGATTCTATGACGCTGGCTACGTTTATATTAACCGCGATCCCGAATGGCAATATTTTATTGAACGTTTATTATGCAATATTGATGTGTGGGTTTTCGATATTGTCGCGTATTTTAAAATTGAAAATGAAATGAATTATAATTACAAAATAAATTTTAATTAAATCTAACCGCCACAGGTTCATATGAAGTGTGTACCAACAAAACAAAAATTTGGTCTAGTTGGAACGCCCTCTCTCTTTTCGAACGGCGAAATTTCTTTTAACCTGGTGGATAAACACTGAGCAGTCGATAATCGGAATTGCTTGAAAAATTTAACTTACCATATGCAAAATTTTATACTTAGCTTCTATGTCGATACCTTGTTATTTTTATATAACAAAACAATCGATTCTGGAATTGCATTGATAAAAAATTACCTTGACATATTCAGCTTATTTACGTTTTTCTTATTTTTAGAGTTTTCGTAAAAGCCATAACGGCACTATATTTAAAAAAACTTCCACAACCTTATGTATGTGTAGTGACCAATCGATATCGGAATTTGCGTAAGAAATTAGCTTCATACATTCAAGTTAATTTATCTTTTTTCACGATACTGTTGCTTTTCTTAAAGTAATATCCCAGTGCATTTGAAAAAAATTGCACAAATATATATTGATATACAGCTAAACCTTCTACAACCCGGTTTCCTAAAAACGCGGATATTTTCTTACAACGCTACTCTTACTATGCGATTTTTACGAAAATTGTTTAAAATATTTACTACTTTAATTTGAATTCGATTATTTGCATTTTGTTCATACTTTGGTACCTATCTTTTTTTAGCATTGCCATCCTACAATCGAACATGTGTTTACAAACTGACAAACAAATACGTAATTCTGTGGTCAACGACAAAATTAAAAAAAAGGGTTTTCCCCGCGGTTCTAACATCACACAACGAATAATGCTACTTTCATTTGATGTAATAATTTTTTTGTTTTGTTTGTTGTTTCATTGCAAATAAAAGCATAAATTTAAAGCGTGTAAAAAATTGCGAGAAAAATATTCTGCCTAATAACAGTTAATTACAAATTTAATTTTTTTGTTTCTTTCAAAAGAGTTTTGATTAAATTATTTTAAGGTGAATAAGTAAGTTTCTTTTAAACCTTATTTAAATGTATGTATGTAACTTTATTTAAATGTAAAAAAATTTTTAAATTTAGCCACAAAAATGCAGAATGAAATAAAAACGCCGTTAAAACAACAATATTTATCCATTGAATTAAAAATACACATTTTCGATCGCCCTTCAAAAATCAATCTTGAGTGATTAAATTGCTGGGCCAATTTTTTCAAAATGAATTACCGATCACTTTCACACTCGTTAAATAAAAATGCTTTATTTTAAAATGTACAATAACTTTATTTTAATGTTTATTTAGCGCAAGTATTAAATACAAAGTTATGTATGTTGGAAATTCAATTGTACGGAACGGTGGATATAGTTCCCAAACTCGATACGTTGCCGCGCGGGGGATCATTCAGGACGAATAATTGAAAGCGAATGTGTATATTCGAATGTTGACGTGCGATGATCGTATGAAACATTGTTCAAATCCTATTTTGTTGTGGTGACCGCTTGCTGGGTGTGGTGATGTTCTGAACTGTGGTGTGATGTAGTGTCATCAGCTGTGGGGAATTGCGCGCTGTCGTAGTAGGGTGCGCCAGTTTTTGCCGGAGTTAGAGTGAGGGCTCATTTCAACATCCTGGGCCCCTTAGGCGAAATTTTCCGTGTTGCTTAACTGTTGCATGTATTTCCCACATGCTATAAATTTGGGAAAAAGGGTTTTTTTTA
>NW_026090940.1:0-11063 GCF_024586455.1 Bactrocera neohumeralis
GCCCCACGCAGATTTTTCAGAGACATATGGACAACATCCTAGAGGTTTAGATTTGGGGGATGTTCATAGTTGATCTGATTGTCTTTTCCCGTCCCACGAACAGCACCTAGAATCTCACCACCATCTTTAAGTCCTTTGACATCATCTCACCAAATCCAAAGAAGTGCCAGTTTAGCAAGTCAAGTCTTTTATTCTATTTTTTTTTTCTATTACTTCCTCTGTATATTCTTGAAAATTTACAGTTAACTGAATTCCATTCTTTTTACAGTTTTAAAACATCACGCCGTCAAGAATCGTGTTTTAAGATTTTTTTAATAAATAATCGTTTTAAAATGAAATGTGGTGTCGTAATATTTCCAACATGTATGTATAAAGCTTCAAAGTCCCTTGAAGGGCACAAATGAGTGTATCAACCCCATTTTTTTTTTAAATTTATTTGTACTTAGTTGCCATATATATGTTGAAAGTTAAGTTGATTTTTAAAAACTGTATACTCTGAAAAAATCTATTATGTTACATTTGTGTTTCTAAACACAAACAAAAAAACCACAAAAAAAAAAAACAATTTTCAAGTATTCACTTGACAACTTTTTCCGGCAAATTATAGTAAATAAAGCGGGATTGGAAAAAGTAAGCTGGGGCAATTAAATTTTAAAGAGAAAAAAAAAAATAACAAAAAAACATACATATACCCCCAAGACCCCCCACTTACTTTGTTTTCCCTATTACATCCGAAGAAAAGGAAAACTAATACAACATACCCCAATTTAATGTATAAACACATTTTAAAATTTTCATATTAACAAAAACATATACAATCGAATACGGTATACAATTTGCCATGCCGAAAACAACGTACATAGGGACAAATTTAAAATAAAATTTCCCAAAATTTTTCAAATTTGGAAAAAATAAACGGAAAAGCGAAATTTTAATTTTTTAAAAATTTTAAAATTTTTAATTAAAAAAAAAAAAAAAATATATTATCTGAAAATTAAAGAGGATGGCAATATTTGGAATGGATTTATATATGCCCAAACCTGAAAAAATATTTTTAAAATTTTGCAAAAATGCGGAGTCCCTACGCCGGGGTGAAGTTATACTTTTAGTGATATTCCCAAAAAATTTTTCATTTTTTTTTGAAAGAAAACTAGAAAACAAAATTTACATTTTATAAATTTATTATTCCCGGCACCCCCTTTCCAAAAATCGTCTTTTCCGGGCGATGGCAAAAGCCAAAAATCAAAATTGCACAACTTTCTGGGCTTTCGCAAAAACTGCGTCGATATGTATTCACGATCCCAAAATACATACATACATATTTACGCATGTTTGTACAAAGCTACAGGACAAGGGGTGACAATGGGTGGCCCATTATTTTACTTACCAAGAAATTTATTGCTACGAATAGGGGTGACAACGAAATAATGCCAAATGCATATTTCTAAAGGTCATTAATTTTTTTGAAGAAATGAAAGGAATGAATGATCCTGAGAAGATGTTTTAACTTTTCAACGGCCAACCAGAATTTCAACCAAAAGGAATTCATTTTTAAAAATCACCCCCGAAGTTTTTTTCTTGTAAGCGAACGATTTTCAAAGAAACATCATTTTAATATGCCCGCAAAATCAAAAAACTTTTAAACCTCACGCGTCAGATAAAACGAAAACCTGTCATCGGGGGTCGATTTCCAAAAATAAAATGAAGACAACTACAGTAATCCTGAAAGTATAGCCATAATTTTTCAACGGCCAACGGGGGTATTTAATGGGACATAAAATAGTTGAGAATTGCAAAAATGAAAACAAAGGAAAAAAAAAGGGAGTATAACCAATAATGAACAAGCATACAAACTTACAACCCAGAGGCAAGGAAAGAGGTAACAATGGCGATCCATTGTATATTTCTTTCATGAAACCCAAACCCATAATTAGGACATTGCAAAAATGTCAATGGTGGTGTTGGTGGTAAGCGCTTCAAAAGTGACGACGGGACTAGGGGCGAGGTTCGAATTTGATCGAAATCGTGATCTTATTTTATAATCCTCATTTTAAATATATAAAAGATTTACCTAAACTTTTGGATGATACGATTCATACCAATGCGTTAACAATTTCTTTTTTGCCGTCCATTTAAATTTCTCTTTTCGATTTTTGTTTAAACCCGAAATCGCTTGTTGTTGTAGTACATATGGCAATATATGCCTTTGCTTTTGCCTCGGTTTTCCATATTGACATGCAAAAGTAATTATGTTTTTATTTTTTCTTTTTCCCAATTTTGTATACTAAGACAATTAAAAATTGCCCAAAATCAAATATATTATGTTTCAATGAAACATGAAACTTTACATAAAATTGAAGTGTCAATAATTGGCCTTTTCATTTTGGGAAATTTTGGGAATTATATTATATATTCATATGTTTTAAATTTTTAAAAAAAAAATTAAAGTTCAAAAATTTGGGCCCCAATTTTCATAAATTTGGGAAATTTTGGCAAAAGACTGGCGGTTGTCGTGAGTTTTACTTATATTAATTAATTTGAAAGGGGAAAAAAATGCGAAACGACATTTCAATAAACTTAAAAAAATTTTAAATAAATTTACATGTATTTTCATTTATATTTAATTTCAAAAAATTTTTAAAAATTATTTCCCCTAGGCCCATTTTTTTTTTTCCCTTTCAGCCGATTTTTGTATGAAATTTGATGGCAGAAGAAAAAGGGGAAAATATCATAATTATTTTCGTTTGCACATTTGTCTGTAGTTTGAAAAGAAATGTTCTCAAACGATTTTTTATCTTAAACAAAATTAAGAACCGTCGTATGTTTTTATGTAATCAACCAAACCATCGTCAGCGAACCTAAGTGTCAATGGTGGGTTTGGAAGCGTTTGGGGAGATAAGATGATCCCAAGGCCTGGTTCGAATCTCGACAGAAAAAATTTTTAAATTTTTTTTTTAACACGTAATTAAAATAAAATTTTTTTTACTATTGAAATTAACTTTATCACAGCAATATTATGTATATGTATATTATGTATATTGTGTGATATATTTAATTTCTATTAAAAAAAAATATTTATTTGATAGATACGATGTTAAAAAAATACATCTTCTATCTTATCTTTGTATTGCCATCCCGAGTGTACATATGTATAGATGTCGGTTCAGAAATTGAAATAAAATTTTCATATTTATCAAATACTTTTACATGTGCGCCATTGACTTGCAGCATAATTCATATATATTATATGAATATATTCAAATTGCCAAACAAATAATGCACAAGCATAAAACATACCATTGACACATATGAAAGCCCCAACAAAAAATTGATCTTCACAAGCAATATGGCAGCCAAATTGGCGAAGAAAAAGTGTGTAATTTACAAAAAAAACGATTTCATTAGAACGCGGGCCCAAATTCCCGGATCTCGCTTCATTCATAAAAACAGAGGGTAACAACTCCCGAGCATACATTTCCAACGTGTCTTTTCGCGACGATGGCAAAGCTAAAAATCAAAATTGCACAATTTTTGGGTTTCCCAAAAAAATTCTTCGATATGTATTCACGATCATACGTTACTTACGTTGTATTTACGCATTTTTGGGCAAGTGTACAGCAAAAGGGGGAAACGTTATTATTTTACTTATGCCAAGAAATTTTTCTACGAATAGGGAAATGAAAAGAAATAATGAAAATATGCATTTTTTTGGCATTAATTTCTTTGAAGAAATGAATGATCCTGAGAAGATAGTCTTAACTTTTAAACCCAACGCCGAGATTTCAACCAAAGGAATTTTTTCATTAAAATCACCACTAGAAGTCTTTTTATCCAACGAACGATTTTAAGAAACCCTCTTTCAATATCCCACAAGACAAAATAAAATGAACTTTTAACCTACGCTGTCAGATAAACGATATACCGTCATCGCGGGTCGTTTTCCCAAAAAAATAAACCCAAACGTGGGGTATTTCAAAAAAGGGCACAAAAAAATAGGAGAATTGCAGAAATGAAAGACAAGGAAAAAAAAAGGTATAACTTCTAATGAACAAGAAAAAAACATACATAGCGCAGCAGCAGGGAAAGAGGTAACAATCGGCGATCCATTGTAGTATATTTCTTTCATGCATAACCAAACCAAAATTAAACAACGAAAAAAGTGTCAATGGGGGTCTGGTGGAAGCGTTAAAAAAGAGACGAGCACGTAGGAGGGGTTCGAACCCCAAAGAATTGATTTTTTTTGAATATGTCACCAACCAAAAATTGAAACATTGTTTCAAAAACAAAACAGCAAAAGCATCAATTTGTTGTTGGAAAAAAGCCGAGCTTCCCGAAAAAACGAACAAAGATGCGATTGTCAGTTTCGCTTGTGTGAACACCGCAGACGGGCAGATTCTTTTGAGCAAGCTGCGCAACCTGAATTATCGCAACCTTTTCCGAACTCGTATAAGAAGAAACTTCAAAAAATTGGGGAAAAAATAAAAAAAAAAATTTAAAATTGGTGAAAGAAAAGCAAATCATACGTATTCATTTTCAAGTGTTCAACACACATATATATTCAAAGACCAAATCGGCCCCTGTCCAGCGATATCCCTTGCTTGTTGAAGCCAAAGGGGAGGATTCAAAAAAACAAAAAATAAATTTTAATTATACTTTTATAGAGTTCGAAAAGGTTGGATTTGGTTGCGAACCTGCTTAAATGAACTACGCAATTTGCTCAATATGAACTACGCAACCCCTTGTCAAAAATTAGAATCTTGCTAAATATGAATTACCCAAACCCTTTGTCTGCGAAGATGTTCGAGCAGAAGCGAAAGGTGAAAAGGGGATCGTTTGCGTTTTTTTGGCACAGCTCGGCCACCAAAAACAAATGTGGCCATGTTATGCTGTTGTTTTTTTTTTAAAAAATGCAATTTTTGGTTGGTGACATTTTAAATTAAAAAATCAATTCTTTGGGATTCGAACCCGTCCCTACGTGCTCGTCAACTTTTAAGCGCTTCCCAAAACCCACCACCATTGACATTGTTGGTTGCCCCAATTATTTTGGGTTATGCATGAAAGAAATATAAAGGGATCGCCGATTGTTATCTTTCCTGCTGCTGCTCCCATAGTATGTTTGTATGTTGATTATTAATTATATTTTTTTTTTCCCTTTTTGTTTTTCTTTTAATTCTCAATATTTTTTGTTTTGTTGAAATATCCTGCGTTGGTCCATTTTTTAAATCACCCGCGATGACGGGTATACTTTTTATCGACAGGGGAAATTTAAAGAAGATCTTTTTGATTTTTTTTGGGCTATTAAAAATGATGTTTCTTCGAAAATCGTTTTACAAAAAAAAACGATTCGAATGATGATTTTAAGAATATTTTTTAGTTGAAATGCTTTGCGGGCCTTGAAAAGTTAAGAAAACTTTCAGGACATTCATTTCTTCAAAAAAATTTAAAGACCTTTAAAATAGTTTTCCATTATTTGTTGTCTTTTTTTTGCTAAATTTTATTTTAAAATGGCACCTTTTCCCCCTTTAATGCCTACAAACATGCGTAAATATGTTTTATGTATACTATGATCGGAATACTTATCGCGCAGTTTTTTGGGGAAAAAGCACCAGAAAGTTGTGCAATTTATGATTTTTTTTTTCCATCGCCGAAAAACTTTTTTCAAACATGCTCGGGAGAAATAAATTTTATAAAAGGGTTTTTTAAAGTTTTTATTTTTTTTAAAAAAAGTTGCATTTCAATATCACCAAAGTATAATTCACCCCCTAGGGATACGCACCTTTTTTTTAGACTTACTGGAAAAACACGCACATATGGTCATCAACCTTTTTTCTTTTACATTATCCTCGTATAGAAGTATTTACTAACGAGTAGAAACATTAAAAAAATAAAAAACAAAAAAAGAACAAACAATAGCAAAGCATAAGACCGGGAACAAAAAAACAAAAACCCCTTCGTTATTTGATACATTGGGTATACAACAAAAATAAAAAAAACCCCTATCAAAAATTCAAAAGTATTTATTGTTACCAGATATATACTGGGGAAGATTTTCCCTTTTTCATATTTTCAAATTTTTTTTTTATTGTCTAAATGAACGGAGATTCTAAGGGAATCAAAACGATTCAATATCGAAAGCAAAAAATGATTTCTGAAGAAAAGGCCCATGTACACCAGCTGAAGCTCAACAAAGCAAGGGTACAAAGCAAAAAAATTAAAGATATTTCAAAACTAAATTTATTTCAGAAGTGAAATCAATTGTTACTGCACTTTTTACTTTACCGATTCATGACAACGAATGTATTAGAAATAAAAAAAAAAACTAAGCAATTTCGGACACGTCTCCCTGCGTATGACGCAATTCCCCCAATCTGACGAATCAGATCTTTGGAAAAATTTTTAAACCTGGGTTGCTCCAAATACGAAAACCTTAGACCAGTACGAGAAACAGAGCTAGATTCTGATCAATTGAGATTAATTAAAGAATTAACCTACTCCACAATGGGGGTAGAGTGCCACAAATTCAAAACCATGAGGGGGTTTTGGCATTCACCCTTAAAAAGCAAGTATGCGATACAGAAAATTTTTCCTGGGGGGATGAAAATTGGTCCGCCGGGGCACGTTTACGGCCGGACATAACCCCAAAATTTTTCCAAAGGGAAAAATTGTATCACCGCATACAAAAAAAAAGGCCGGGTAAAGCCAAAAGTTTGTTTAATGACGGTTTCAATTTCAAATTTTTAAGCCTAAAAAATTGTTACGAAAAGAAAGAAATTATCGACAAAAAAGTCAAATATTAATGAATCTACCCCAAAAATTAGAAAGAACTTGTCAGAAAGAATTTATAAAAAACCCAACCACTGTTTCAAATTGCTTGGGGCACAGAATATTCCCACAGACAATTGGGACCTATTCTTGGGGAAATGCACATCCGCATTGAAAAATCTTTTTCTGTGGGAGCAATCGCCTCACACGAAGAAAGGCCCCCCTGGCAACAAAAGAACGATTTTTTAACACCCAATATGAAATTTAAAAGGGGTTTATAAAAAAAAGGTCAGAATAAAAACGCTCAAAGACCCAAAACAAAACTTAAGACCCCAAGCGAGTAACAACAACAACTTAAATCGTAGTTTTTTCAAAACCAAAGCGTTCAATCCGAACAAAATAAACATAGTCATGGAATTTAAGAGGGGTAGGCTGAAATCTTGGAAATTTAAAAAATAAACATTTAACAAAGAAAAAATTTTGTAAGAACAAAAAAAATTTTTACCCAACGTTTTAAAGCGCATGGCTCAAAGATTCAAAAAAATTTTTTGCGTTTACGCCAAAAAACATAATCAATGCTTCCCTTACAAATTTTTCCAGCTTCGGTCAAAATAACGCTAAGTTAAAAGAGTACGGGGTTAGTTTCAAAAGCAAATCCCGACTTACAAATTTCCCAAAAAATTTCCAAGGCGCCATGCTGTAAAGGCCTTAAAACTCAGACGCACACAGCGAAAACAAAAAGGGATTATTACCCACACGTGGTCTCCATCGACACCCAGGGGAAAATGTTTTAAAAAGGGCCAAAGGCCAAGGATCTCAACGATCTTTTATAGCGTCAAGGGGCGTAGGCTCAACTGACAACAAAACAGCAAATTTTTTAAAATTTCGGGAATGGGCGGAAGAGAGTTCAAAAACCAAAAAAAGCCCCATTACCCCCTTTTCCTCCCGCGGGTAAGCGCATACGAGAAGTAAGTCTTACCGCAAAACACTCACACCTAAAGCTAGCAGATCCAAACGAACACCCCGCCAAAAAGATATTCATTAGCAGCGATTCATACCCCAAATTATTCTCGAAGGGTTGAAAATTAAAAAACACTTTTGGGCAAAAAACCATTTTGATGGGTCCTAATGGGCTAGTCGGGAACCAGTCCCAAAAATGACAACTCGTTGAGGAAATCTCAAACAGACCCCAATACTCCGAAGAAATTTGGGGGGGAAGAATCCCCCCCAATCAATCACAACCCCCGAAGATTGATATTGGGAGTATTTTTTCAAACCACAACTACTGAAGATAATGGGCCTGTCGACACTACAAAAAACCCCAAAAAGGGAAGAGTTTCTTTAATTTTTAAAACATCAAATTAACCCCCCAAAAGACATTTTATTTACGTGACCCACGCCACGATTTAATGCCCTCATACTAAATTGGCGTATATAAAATCGTTTTTAAAGGGAATGTTTAGAAAATGAAACCCCCGAACTGGCAGAAGAAACAAAATCAGAATTTCTGGCAACACAAGGGAAAACACAAACGTATGTAGACAATTTTTTCGGAAGCCCAATCTTCCACAGGATACGAGTCACAGTACAAGGACACAAGCGCTCAATACAGCAGGGTTTCCGTTTAAAAAAATAAGGGAACCACCCCAATATTTTAAAAGACATAACAAAGAAAATCTATTAGACACAATTTTTAAATTCGAAAAGGGAAGCAAACAAAAACTTCGGGGGAAAAATGGAATGGATATCAATTTTCATACACAAGAGTCAATATCCGAACTATCAGCTTAAACAAAGAGGCAAAATTTTTTCCTCGGGGGAAAACTTTTCGACCCCGCAGGATGGCTTTGCCAATTATAATAAAGAAAAATTTAAACAAGAATTGTGGTTAGACGGAACGACTGGGGTGAAAAGGGAAAACCCCTTTGTTTAGAAAAAAACGTTCCCAGTTCGCGGGTAACGAATGAATCCACAGATACAAATCCCACGATGGATAAATTTGCCCCAGAGCAAAAGTCGAACTATGAATGGCTTCTTTATGCCTCTGAAAAGGCATATTGGCCCCCATCTATGTGCGCAAAATCGATACAGCACCACCAATAACCTTGGAGCCGGCAAAAAGGATCCGCTAAAAACAAAAGCGCCCCGACTGAATTTGGTGCGCTACACAGCCAAACCGATCCCTGGTGCAAACGATCTAAATATGACCAAATATAAATTGTATTCTGATCGATTCGAAATTGATTAGCCTGATTAGAAAAAAGTCCACGATGAAAGACGATATTTAATCGAACGTCTCAAATCCTTTGACCCATGGGATCAGCCACTTGGCGACACGGGGAGGGGACAATCCCGCCGACCTAGGTAAAGGGAATGGTTTTTGCACTTTGCAACCACCCTCTTTGGTGGAATGGCCCGATGGTTAAAGAACCCCCCATTCGGCCCCATCGCCTATACGCAATATAATTCCCCCCAAAGTGAAACATCGACCCCTTTTACACGATATTGAAGATACTGACTCCTTGACCGATTTTTATCAACCCCCGAGCACCAGAGAATGCTTAAGTTCAATTTCATCGCGATCAAAAAAAAGAAAGGAGAGCCACGCAACTCCCAAAGCGTCATTGACCACCAGCCTAGAAGAGGCAAAACGTTTTATCACTTATATTTGTGCTTCCTCCGGATCGTGCAACTTTGCTCTGCCTTTCACCATTACAGGTGTCGACTTTTGCTGGGCCTTTTTCAGAAAAGGCGTCCAGCTAAGGGCCCCCAACAATTAAAGATAGGCTTCTTTGTCGTTTTCGCAAAAAGGGCACCTCGAGTAGTATAGTCTGACAAAAGAGGTTTTCTTCGGATTTTCGCTTCGTCGGGGAGTTTTTCCGTCCAAACTTAGAGCGACAATGGAAAAACCCTTTTTCGGGGCTCATAGAGCCCAGAAAAACAGTTTTGGGGCTTTTTAAACAAGTCTCTCCAGAGCAAAAATAGTTCCCCCGGCCCCTTAATTTTTTTCCCAAAAGGGTCTGTTCACTGACTTTTTTTGGGGGGAATACTTACGTTGGATCCCTTGTGGGGTTTTGGGAAAGAAAGAACTTGGGTATCGATTTATGTGTGTTGTATTTCCCTTTTGGGGGGCCAGTTTTTTTTTTTAATGCAAATTTAAAAAAAATTATTTATATAAAAAGATAATTATTTATATTTCCCCCGACACCGCACTTTACTGTTTAGGCTCCCGAGCTTGGTCCGCCCCACACGCGACCGGAAATCCCAAATTTTGGCCAATTTGAAACGCTTGTAAATTGGGGGATAACGAGGTGGCGATCAAAAAAAAAAAAGGGGAGGTGCGATTACCGGCAAAAAGAATTGTGTTACCCCCGATTAAAAATCCTTTTTGATCGTCTGAGTGGTGAAAAAAGATTATGGGGTTTTTGTGGGGGGTTTGTTTTTGGGGGTTTCGGTGATAAGTAGGGTTTTTTTGACGTTTTGTTGTGTGAGAGTTAGGGGGTGAATGTTTTGTTGCGAAATGGGGGTGAAGTTGTGTTGTGTTGAGGGGGGGATGCCGAAGTCCCTAAAATCCCGGCCCCCAGGCGAATTAATTCCTGAAACGCCGCAGTTTCGAAGGGGCCACTACAGCGTGAAACCCGCGCCTTTTGCTGGTTGGATGGTTACGATGTGGGGTGTCTGGGAAAGTGCCCGCGAGACGGCGAGAGCATCTCGCGGCGTTGAACTTTATTCCCATGCTGAGGGCCGCGGACCTTGCCGCGATCGGGGTTGACTGAACCGAGCGTTGGGAAATCGGGGAAAAAAGGAGAGCGGCGGTGGCATGCGCCCGTCGGACACACTCCAACGTGCGTGCGTGTTGGATGTCACGCAGGGCCGTGGGCTCTGGCGATCTGTTGACGCTGAGGGGGGCATCGCCTTTAAAAAAGTAACCCCTCAGGGCAGGGGGGATGGCATAGGTGCACGGGCGGCAATCCCAAACCCCTCGACTGCTTCCCAATGGTCACCCGGGTGATTGGTGGGCGGGCGGCCGGCGTCCTTTGGGGCAGGATGGGGCAGGGATGCTGCATTTGGGAATTGGGACCTCCCGATGGGGGGATTGGGTTTCTTTACGTCCATTTCTAGTGGAATAGGAATATTATATTAAACATGGTTTGCTTTGATGAAGTATGCTACCATTTGTGTATATGTGTTATATATATATATAGGGGTTTTTATTTATGTCTTTATATGACACTTTTATTTTTAAAGTAATATATTTTTTATATATGGGTTTTATTGTTTATTTTAAATGGGTTATTATG
>NW_026090941.1:0-11712 GCF_024586455.1 Bactrocera neohumeralis
CTCTATGACTACTCCAATAACATCAAAACGGCTAAATAGCATAAATATGTAAAGTTCATATTTTTACGCAACCTGATATCGATTGCATAATGTGTATGTACCAAAAAATCAATTCTACACCTTAATTTAGGATTGCTAAATTGTTCCAAATACACTGTCGCTATTGCTATAGGACAACTTTATGACAACTCCAATAACATCAAAACGGCTAATTTGCATAAATATGTAAAGTTCATATTTTTGCGCAACTTGATATTGATTGCTTAATGTGTATGTATCAAAAAATCGATTCTACACCTTAATTTAGGATTGTTAAGTTGTTCCAAATACACTGTCGCTATTGCTATACGACAACTCTACGACAACTCCAATAACATCAAAACGGCGAGTTAGCATAAATATGTAAAATTCATATTTTTACGCAACTTGATATCGATTGCATAATGTGTATGTACCAAAAAATCAATTCTACACCTTAATGTATGTATCAAAAAATCGATTCTACACCTTAATATAAGACTGTGAAATTGCTCCAAATACACTGTCGCTATGGCTATACGACAACTCTATGACAACTCCAATAACATCAAAACGGGTAATTAGCATAAATATGTAAAGTTTATATTTTTACGCAACTTGATATCGATTGCATAATGTGTATGTATCAAAAAATCAATTCTACACTTTAATTTAAGATTGTAAAGTTGTTCCAAATACACTGTCGCTATTGCTATAGAACAACTCTATGACAACTCCAATAGCATCAAAACGGCTAATTTGCATAAATATGTAAAGTTTATATTTTTACGCATCTTGATATCGATTGCATAATATGTATGTACCAAAAAATCAATTTTACACCTTAATTTAAGATTGTTAAATTGTTCCAAATACACTGTCGCTATTGCTATAAGACAAATCCAATAAAATCAAAACGGCTAATTTGCATAAATATGTAAAGTTCATATTTTTACGCATCTTGATATCGATTGCATAATATGATGGAGTCATGTGTAGAAGTTCACGCAAGTGAGGAAAGTTCTCTGATCGCCATTCACTTGGGAGTGGCCAGAAACGATTCTTTTACACATGGCTCAAGCAGCTCACAACTTCCGGTCTTTGACCAAGTATCCTCTGGGTAGCCTAAGAACATCCGTTCGAAGGCGACACCTTAATGAGAAGGCGAAACATCCCCAAATACACTGTGCGCTGGGTTTGGGACCCGCTCGTAAAAAAACCCCCAATGAAAGAAAGCGACAGCCTCGGAAGAGAAACCCCCTTTGATGACGACCATGGCAAACGAAATAAGGACTACGAGATAAGGGCATGCACCTGGAATGTCCGGACCCTTAATTGGGAAGGTGCCGCTGCCCAGCTGGTTGATGTCCTCGCGAAAATAAAGGCTGACATCACCGCCGTCCAAGAAATGCGATGGACGGGACAAGGACAGAGAAGAGTAGGTCCTTGTGACATTTACTACAGTGGCCATATAAAGGAGCGCAAGTTTGGTGTTGGATTCGTGGTGGGAGAGAGACTCCGTCGCCGAGTACTATCATTCACTCCGGTGAATGAACGTTTAGCCACAATCCGCATCAAAGCGAGGTTCTTCAACAAATCGCTGATTTGCGCCCACGCCCCGACGGAAGAGAAGGACGATGTGACCAAAGATGCCTTCTATGAGCGCTTGGAGCGCGCTTATGAGAGCTGCCCCCGCCACGATGTCAAAATCGTGCTTGGCGACTTTAACGCCAGGGTGGGCAAAGAAGGTATATTTGGCACTACGGTCGGTAAATTCAGCCTCCACGACGAAACATCCCCAATTGGGTTGAGGCTGATCGACTTCGCCGGGGCCCGAAATATGGTTATCTGTGGTACTAGATTCCAGCACAAGAAGATACATCAAGCTACCTGGCAGTCTCCGGATCGAAAAGCCACCAACCAGATCGATCATGTTGTGATAGACGGAAGACACGTCTCCAGTGTTCTAGACGTGCGTACGCTCTGAGGTCCTAACATCGACTCGGATCACTATCTTGTTGCAGCCAAGATACGCACCCGCCTCTGTGCAGCAAAAAACGCACGTCAACAAACACAAGGAAGGTTCGACGTCGAGAAGCTGCAATCACAACAGACAGCCGAACGATTTTCTACTCGGCTTGCACTCCTGCTCTCTGAGAGCACTCGTCAACAACTCGGTATAAGGGAACTGTGGGACGGCATTTCAAATTCCTTACGTACAGCTGCAACCGAAACCATTGGTTTTCGGAAAGTGCAAAAATCAAACAGCTGGTACGACGAGGAGTGCCGTGTCGCAGCGGAGAGAAAACAGGCTGCCTACCTCGCAACGTTACGATCGACCACTACACGTGCGGGATGGGATAGATACCGAGAGTTGAAGAGGAAGCGAGACGCATTTGCAGACAGAAGAAGAAAGAGGCCGAAATGCGTGAGTACGAAGAGCTTGACAAGCTGGCCGACAGGGGTAATGCTCGAAAATTCTACGAAAAAATGCGGCGGCTTACAGAAGGTTTCAAGACCGGAGCATACTCTTGTAGAACCCCCAAAGGTGATCTAGTCACTGATGCCCAGAGCATACTTAAATTATGGAGGGAACACTTCTCCAGCCTGCTGAATGGCAGTGAACGCACAACACCAGGAGAAGAAGAACCCGATTCCCCAATCGATGACGATGGAGCAGACGTTCCATTACCCGACCATGAAGAAGTTCGAATAGCAATTGCCCGCCTCAAAAACAACAAAGCGGCAGGGGCCGACGGACTACCGGCCGAGCTATTCAAACACGGCGGCGAAGAACTAATAGGGTGCATGCATCAGCTTCTTTGTAAAATATGGTCGGACGAAAGCATGCCCAACGATTGGAATTTAAGTGTGCTATGCCCAATCCATAAAAAAGGAGACCCCACAATCTGCGCCAACTACCGTGGGATTAGCCTCCTGAACATCGCATATAAGGTTCTATCGAGCGTATTGTGTGAAAGATTAAAGCCCACCGTCAACAAACTGATTGGACCTTATCAGTGTGGCTTCAGACCTGGAAAATCAACAACCGACCAGATATTCACCATGCGCCAAATCTTGGAAAAGACCCGTGAAAGGAGAATCGACACACACCACCTCTTTGTCGATTTCAAAGCTGCTTTCGACAGCACGAAAAGGAGCTGCCTTTATGCCGCGATGTCTGAATTTGGTATCCCCGCAAAACTAATACGGCTGTGTAAGTTGACGCTGAGCAACACGAAAAGCTCCGTCAGGATCGGGAAGGACCTCTCCGAGCCGTTCGATACCAAACGAGGTTTCAGACAAGGCGACTCCCTATCGTGTGACTTCTTCAACCTGCTTCTGGAGAAAATAGTTCGAGCTGCAGAACTAAACAGAGAAGGTACCATCTTTTATAAGAGTGTACAGCTGCTGGCGTATGCCGACGATATTGATATCATCGGCCTCAACACCCGCGCCGTTAGTTCTGCTTTCTCCAGGCTGGACAAGGAAGCACAGAAAATGGGTCTGGCAGTGAACGAGGGCAAAACGAAATATCTCCTGTCATCAAACAAACAGTCGTCGCACTCGCGACTTGGCTCTCACGTCACTGTTGACAGTCATAACTTTGAAGTTGTAGATAATTTCGTCTACTTAGGAACCAGTATTAACACCACGAACAATGTCAGCCTGGAAATCCAACGCAGGATTGCTCTTGCCAACAGGTGCTACTTCGGACTGAGTAGGCAATTGAAAAGTAAAGTCCTCTCTCGACGAACAAAAACTAAACTCTATAAGTCCCTCATAATTCCCGTCCTGCTATATGGTGCAGAGGCTTGGGCGATGACAGCAACCGATGAGTCGACGTTACGAGTTTTCAAGAGAAAAAAATTCTGCGAAAGATTTATGGTCCTTTGCGCATTGGCCACGGCGAATATCGCATTCGATGGAACGATGAGCTGTACGAGATATACGACGACATTGACATAGTTCAGCGAATTAAAAGACAGCGGCTACGCTGGCTAGGTCATGTTGTCCGGATGGATGAAAACACTCCAGCTCTGAAAGTATTCGACGCAGTACCCGCCGGGGGAAGCAGAGGAAGAGGAAGACCTCCACTCCGTTGGAAGGACCAAGTGGAGAAGGACCTGGCTTCGCTTGGAATATCCAATTGGCGCCACGTAGCGAAAAGAAGAAACGACTGGCGCGCTGTTGTTAACTCGGCTATAATCGCGTAAGCGGTGTCTACGCCAATTAAGAAGAAGAAGAAGATATCGATTGCATATTGTGTATGTACCAAAAAATCAATTCTACACCTTAATCTAACACAACTCTATGAAAGCTCCAATAACATCAAAACGGCTAAATAGCATAAATATGTAAAGTTCATATTTTTACGCAACCTGATATCGATTGCATAATGTGTATGTACCAAAAAATCGATTCTACACCGTAACTTAAGATTGTGAAATTGCTCCAAAGACACTGTCGTTATGGCTATACGACAACTCTATGACAACTCCAATAACATCAAAACGGCTAATTAGCAAAAATATGTAAAGTTCATATTTTTACGCAATTTGATATCGATTGCTTAATATGTGTGTATGTATCAAAAAATCGATTCTACACCTTAACTTAAGATTGTGAAATTGCTCCAAATACACTGTCGCTATGGCTATACGACAACTCTATGAAAACTCCAATAACATCAAAACGGCTAATTAACAGAAATATGTAAAGTTTATATTTTTACGCAACCTGATATCGATTGCATAATGTGTATGTACCAAAAAATCAATTCTACACCTTAATTTAAGATTGTTAAATTGTTCCAAATACACTGTCGCTATTGCTATAGGACAACTCTATGACAACTCCAATAACATCAAAACGGCGATTAGCATAAATATGTAAAGTTCATATTTTTACGCAACTTGATATCGATTGCATAATGTGTATGTACCAAAAAATCGATTCTACACCTTAATTTAGGATTGTTAAATTGTTCCAAATACACTGTCGCTATTGCTATACGACAAGTCTATGACAACTCCAATTAAAATCAAAACGGCTAATTTGCATAAATATGTTTTTACGCATTTTGATATCGATTGCTCAATGTGTATGTACAAAAAATCGATTCTACACCTTAATATAAGATTGTGAAATTGCTCCAAATACACTGTCGTTATGGCTATACGACAACTCTATGAAAGCTCCAAAAACATCAAAACGGCTAAATAACATAAATATGTAAAGTTCAAATTTTTACGCAACTTGATATCGATTGCTTAATGTGTATGTACCAAAAAATCAATTCTACACCTTAATTTAAGATTGTTAAATTGTTCCAAATACACTGTCGCTATTGCTATAGGACAACTCTATGACAACTCCAATAACATCAAAACGGCTAATTAGCATAAATATGTAAAGTTCATATTTTTACGCAACTTGATATCGATTGCATAATGTGTATGTACCAAAAAATCAATTCTACACCTTAATTTAAGATTGTTAAATTGTTTCAAATACACTGTCGCTATTGCTATAGGACAACTCCAATAACATCAAAACGGCTAGTTAGCATAAATATGTAAAGTTCATATTTTTACGCAACTTGATATCGATTGCTCAATGTGTATGTATCAAAAAATCGATTCTACACCTTAATATAAGATTGTGAAATTGCTCCAAATACACTGTCGCTATGGCTGTACGACAACTCTATGAAAGCTCCAATAACATCAAAACGGCTAAATAGCATAAATATGTAAAGTTTATATTTTTACGCAACTTGATATCGATTGCATAATGTGTATGTACCAAAAAATCAATTCTACACCTTAATTTGGGATTGTTAAATTGTTCCAAATACACTGTCGCTATGGCTATACGATAACTCTATGACAACTCCAATAACATCAAAACGGCGAGTTAGCATAAATATGTAAAGTTCATATTTTTACGCAACTTGATATCGATTGCATAATGTGTATGTACAAAAAAATCAATTCTACACCTTAATTAAGGATTGCAAAATTGTTCCAAATACACTGTCGCTATTGCTATACGACAACTCTATGAAAGCTCCAATAACATCAAAACGGCTAAATAGCATAAATATGTAAAGTTCATATTTTCATGCAACCTGATATCGATTGCATAATGTGTATGTACCAAAAAATCAATTCCACACCTTAATATAAGATTGTGAAATTGCTCCAAATACACTGTCGTTATGGCTATACGACAACTCTATGACAACTCCAATAACATCAAAACGGCTGGTTAGCATAAATATGTAAAGTTCATATTTTTACGCAACTTGATATCGATTGCATAATGTGTGTGCACCAAAAAATCAATTCTACACCTTAATTAAAGATTGTAAATTGTTCCAAATACACTGTCGCTATTGCTATAGAACAACTCTGTGACAACTCCAATAACATCAAAACGGCTAATTAGCATAAATATGTAAAAGTTCATATTTTTACGCAACTTGATATCGATTGCTTAATGTGCATGTATCAAAAAATCGATTCTACACCTTAATATTTGATTATGAAATTGTTCCAAATACACTGTCGTTATGGCTATACGACAACTCTATGGACACTCCAATAACTGCAAAGCGGCTAATTAGCATAAATATGTAAAGTTCGTATTTTTACGCAACTTGATATCGATTGCTTAATGTGTATGTATCGAAAAATCGATTCTACACCTTAACTTAAGATTGTGAAATTGTTCCAAATACACTGTCGTTATTGCTATACGACAACTCTATGACAACTCCAATAACATCAAAACGGCTAAATAGCATAAATATGTAAAGTTCATATTTTTACGCAACTCGATATCGATTGCTTAATGTGTATGTACCAAAAAATCGATTCTACACCTTAATGTAAGATTGTGAAATTGCTCCAAATACACTGTCGTTATGGCTATACGACAACTCTATGACTACTCCAATAACATCAAAACGGCTAAATAGCATAAATATGTAAAGTTCATATTTTTACGCAACTTGATATCGATTGCATAATGTGTATGTACCAAAAAATCAATTCTACACCTTAATTTAGGATTGCTAAATTGTTCCAAATACACTATCGCTATTGCTTTAGAACAACTCTATGACGACTCCAATAACATCAAAACGGCTAATTAGCAAAAATATGTAAAGTTCATATTTTTACGCAACTTGATATCGATTGCATAATGTGTATGTACCAAAAAATCAATTCTACACCTTAATTTAGGATTGTTAAATTGTTCCAAATACACTGTCGCTATGGCTATACGACAACTCTGTGACAACTCCAATAACATCAAAACGGCTAGTTAGCATAAATATGTAAAGTTCATATTTTTGCGCAACTTGATAACGATTGCTTAATGCGTATGTATCAAAAAAATCGATTCTACACCTTAATTCAGGATTGTTATTTTTTTCCAAATACACTGTCGCTATTGCTATAGAACAATTCTGTGACAACTCCAATAACATCAAAACGGGTAATTAGCATAAATATGTAAAGTTCATACTTTTACGCAACTTGATATCGATTGCTTAATGTGTATGTATCAAAAAATCGATTCTACACTTTAACTTAAGATTGTGAAAATGCTCCAAAGACACTATCGTTATGGCTATACGACAACTCTATTAAAGCTCCAATAGCATCAAAACGGCTAAATAGCATAAATATGTAAAGTTTATATTTTTACGCAAACTGATATCGATTGCATAATGTGTATTTACCAAAAAATCAACTCAACACCTTAATTAAGGATTGTTAAATTGTTTTAAATACATTTTGTACGCTTGCTACCAGCATCTACATAACCTAAAAAATTCATTATCTATTTTTCAATATATTTCAAGCGTCTTTACGTTGGGTTCGACGGAGTTGTTGATTAAAAAACTCAAAATATGTTATGATTTCATACGCATATAACTACATACGTACATACCACATATTATTATTTATATGTATTTGCATGTATGTATGTATATAAAACTATTTTTGTTAACGTTAACGCAATTATAGCTATGTATGTAAATGAAGGCAACAAAACACAACGATATCTAACAACAATTATAAATAAATGGGCATAACTTAAAGTAGAAATAAAATGACGTACGCACGTTAAAATTCAAAATTTAACTAATAAATGATTAACTATAAAAAAAATATGATGTAAATAAAATGGCAAAATTTAAGTGGTAAAATATATAAGACGTGAAACGCATTACTCACCTCCTCGCTAGATGATTTATCGTGACGCGGTGGTGTTGCCGGCGAGGCTTGACTGAGCAAGTCGGGTAAGACGCTGCTGGTGCGTGTGCCGGGAGTGCCGAGACCGCTATTTTCACTGCTACGATTCTGTATAACGCATGACGCATGAAGGAGAAGAAATTAAAAGCAGAATGGAATAAATATACAGTAGTTCATTAAACTCGATATTATTTTTTTTGGAAATATTTGTAACAATGATAATCACAGTCGATATTTATGTAAAATTACATATAAACGCATTATAACACATAATATAAGTAACGAATTAACGAGTATATGAGTCTCACACACAATTCTTGTCTGTAAAATGTATATGAATGCCAATGAGTTACACTTATAAATACATACAAACATGTACTTGCTTACGGAAATGAAATAAATTGATGTTTTTTTTATTTTTTTTCACAATATTTGCTTTTTTATAAACTTGAGCACGCAAAAAAAGCATTTTTAGAGATATAGAACTCTTATTTGTTATACAAGATATATGTACATATGTACATACATATAAGGAAAATATGTGAAAAGACAAATATTTTGAAGTTTTTAGTTCGTTTCTAGGCATTTGGAAGCTGGTCAAAATTTTGAAATGTGGTCTGATGAGCATGTTTAGGATTTCTACGAATAAATACTCCAATTAAAATCAATACATGAGTTGTGGAAATAAATCTGTCACTATTGGTCTAAAACTTGTTATGAAAATTCGCCAACATATGGTTAATGCATGCAAATCTCAATCACATGACTTTACTTTGACAGCTAACTGTCTAGAACATTCTACACCTCCAAAAATACCCTGTATATGATGCCTAAGTTTTTGCTTCTAATAAGAGTACATTGATTATGCGAAACTGATCATTTATGGATATACATATATACGTATGTATGTATATTCAGAATTGTCTTAAAGTGTTTACAAATATAGTTCACGTTTCACATTGTGACAAAAAAGCACCCACAATTTATAATCGAATTCACCGGGTAAATGATATTTCAAAAACATGTATGGGACTAAGTTGGTAGGACTGTCTTTAATTATTATGCCAAATATGTGCGCGATCTGTCAACCAGTTTGATTACATCAATTGCTTAAGTCGGAACACCTCAGTAGGGCGTATCGTAAAAATATCGGAAAAATTGTTCTCAGAGTTTTCAAGACCGGAATACTCTTGTAGAACCCCCAAAGGTGATCTAGTCACTGATGCCCAGAGCATACTTAAATTATGGAGGGAACACTTCTCCAGCCTGCTGAATGGCAGTGAACGCACAACACCAGGAGAAGAAGAACCCGATTCCCCAATCGATGACGATGGAGCAGACGTTCCATTACCCGACCATGAAGAAGTTCGAATAGCAATTGCCCGCCTCAAAAACAACAAAGCGGCAGGGGCCGACGGACTACCGGCCGAGCTATTCAAACACGGCGGCGAAGAACTAATAGGGTGCATGCATCAGCTTCTTTGTAAAATATGGTCGGACGAAAGCATGCCCAACGATTGGAATTTAAGTGTGCTATGCCCAATCCATAAAAAAGGAGACCCCACAATCTGCGCCAACTACCGTGGGATTAGCCTCCTGAACATCGCATATAAGGTTCTATCGAGCGTATTGTGCCCACCGTCAACAAACTGATTGGACCTTATCAGTGTGGCTTCAGACCTGGAAAATCAACAACCGACCAGATATTCACCATGCGCCAAATCTTGGAAAAGACCCGTGAAAAAGAATCGACACACACCACCTCTTTGTCGATTTCAAAGCTGCTTTCGACAGCACGAAAAGGAGCTGCCTTTATGCCGCGATGTCTGAATTTGGTATCCCCGCAAAACTAATACGGCTGTGTAAGTTGACGCTGAGCAACACAAAAAAGCTCCGTCAGGATCGGGAAGGACCTCTCCGAGCCGTTCGATACCAAACGAGGTTTCAGACAAGGCGACTCCCTATCGTGTGACTTCTTCAACCTGCTTCTGGAGAAAATAGTTCGAGCTGCAGAACTAAACAGAGAAGGTACCATCTTCTATAAGAGTGTACAGCTGCTGGCGTATGCCGACGATATTGATATCATCGGCCTCAACACCCGCGCCGTTAGTTCTGCTTTCTCCAGGCTGGACAAGGAAGCACAGAAAATGGGTCTGGCAGTGAACGAGGGCAAACGAAATATCTCCTGTCATCAAACAAACAGTCGTCGCACTCGCGACTTGGCTCTCACGTCACTGTTGACAGTCATAACTTTGAAGTTGTAGATAATTTCGTCTACTTAGGAACCAGTATTAACACCACGAACAATGTCAGCCTGGAAATCCAACGCAGGATTGCTCTTGCCAACAGGTGCTACTTCGGACTGAGTAGGCAATTGAAAAGTAAAGTCCTCTCTCGACGAACAAAAACTAAACTCTATAAGTCCCTCATAATTCCCGTCCTGCTATATGGTGCAGAGGCTTGGGCGATGACAGCAACCGATGAGTCGACGTTACGAGTTTTCGAGAGAAACATTCTGCGAAAGATTTATGGTCCTTTGCGCATTGGCCACGGCGAATATCGCATTCGATGGAACGATGAGCTGTACGAGATATACGACGACATTGACATAGTTCAGCGAATTAAAAGACAGCGGCTACGCTGGCTAGGTCATGTTGTCCGGATGGATGAAAACACTCCAGCTCTGAAAGTATTCGACGCAGTACCCGCCGGGGGAAGCAGAGGAAGAGGAAGACCTCGACTCCGTTGGAAGGACCAAGTGAGAAGGACCTGGCTTCGATTGAATATCCAATTGGCGCCACGTAGCGAAAAGAAGAAACGACTGGCGCGCTGTTGTTACCTCGGCTATAATCGCGTAAGCGGTGTCTACGCCAATTAAGAAGAAGAAGAAGATATCGATTGCATATTGTGTATGTACCAAAAAATCAATTCTACACCTTAATCTTATACAACTCTACGAAAGCTCCAATAACATCAAAACGGCTAAATAGCATAAATATGTAAAGTTCATATTTTTACGCATCTTGATATCGATTGCATAATATGAATGTACCAAAAAACTCTATGCTAAATAGCATAAATAAATATGTAAAGTTCATATTTTTACGCAACCTGATATCGATGGCTTAATGTGTATGTACTAAAAAATCGCTAAAAAAAATGCTAATTAACAGAAATATGTAAAGTTCATATTTTTACGCAACCTGATATCGATTGCATAATGTGTATGTACCAAAAAATCAATTCTACACCTTAATTTAGGATTGTTAAATTGTTCCAAATACACTGTCGCTATTGCTATAGGACAACTCTATGACAACTCCAATAACATCAAAACGAGTAATTAGCAAAAATATGTAAAGTTCATATTTTTACGCATCTTGATATCGATTGCTCAGTGTGTATGTATCAAAAAAATCGA
>NW_026090942.1:0-11900 GCF_024586455.1 Bactrocera neohumeralis
GAATTTAAAAATTTGAAACAACCTGATATGGATTTCTAAATGTGTACATGCAAAAAAGTCGGTTTTATACCTAAATGTAAATTTATGGAATTTTTTTCAAATGCACTGCCGTTATGGTCTTATGTCAACTTGAGTAAAATGATGAGGGTTAATTAACTTTAATATGTTAAGCTTATGATTTGAAGCAACTTCATATGGATTTCTAAATGTGTACATGCAAGAAGTCGGTTTTATACCTAAATGTAAAATTAAGGCATTTTTTCCAAATGCACTGCCGTTATGGTCTTATGTCAACTTGAGTAAAATGATGAGGGTTAATTAACTTTAATATGTGAAGCTAATGATTTGAAGCAACTTGATATGGATTTCTAAATGTGAACATGCAAGAAAGTCGGTTTTATACCTAAATGTAAAATTAAGGATTTTTTTCAAATGCACTGCCGTTATGGTCTTATGTCAACTTGAGTAAGATGATGAGGGTTAATTAACTTTAATATGTAAAGCTATTGATATGAAGAAACTTGATATGGATTTCTAAATGTGTACATGCAAGAAAGTCGGTTTTATACCTAAATATAAAATTATGGAATTTTTTCCAAATGAACTGCCGTTATGGTCTTATGTCAACTTGAGTAAGATGATAAGGGTTAATTAACTTTAATATGTGAATTTAATAATTTGAAACAACTTGATATGGATTTCTAAATGTGTACATGCAAGAAAGTCGGTTTTATACCTAAATGTAAAATTATGGAATTTTTTCCAAATGCACTGCCGTTATGGTCTTATGTCAACTTGAGTAAAATGATGAGGGTTAATTAACTTTAATATGTTAAGCTAATGATTTGAAGCAACTTCGTATGGATTTCTAAATGTGTACATGCATGAGAGTCGGTTTTATACCTAAATGTAAAATTAAGGCATTTTTTCCAAATGCACTGCCGTTATGGTCTATGTCAACTTGAGTAAAATGATGAGGATAAATTAACTTTAATATGTTAAACTAATGATTTAAAGCAACTTGATATGGATTTCTAAATGTGTACATGCAAGAAAAGTCGTTTTTATACCCCAATGTAAAATTGTGGAATTTTTCCAAATGCTCTGCCGTTATGGCTTTATGCCAACTTGAGTAAGATGGTGAGGGTTAATTAACTTTAATATGTGAAGCTAATGATTTGAAGCAACTTGATATGTATTTCTAAATGTGTACATGCCAGAAAATCGGTTTTATACCTAAATGTAAAGTAATGGAATTTTTCCAAATGCACTGCCGTTATGGCTTTATGCTAACTTCTGTAAGATGAAGAAGGTTAATTAGCTCTAATATGTGAAGCTAATGATTTCAAGAAACTTTGTATGGATTTCTAAATGTGTATATTATTCAAACCAAGTATAAAGTGCACCTTAAAATTATTCCCAACTTAGCCTAAGCCACCAACCCGCATCGCGTTGTGCTCCTTCTGCTGACGTTTTGCTGACCTTGCGTCTCGTGCATGGTGTTTGTTTACTTTGATGTCAATAATGTTCTCACGCAAAAACTGACTTAGCGACATGCAGAGTGGTAGGCTTTATTACGACGGGAATTAGGGTGTGTCGTTTCCTCGCGATAACTCCTCCCTTCTAAATGGGGAACGTCCTCGGTCCTCAAAGAAGCGGTTTTAATTGCAGTTTCAACGGATTTGGCTATGATAATCTCTCTATTGGTCCTCCTTATCCTGAGAAGGACGTAAACAGTGAATGCTATGATTAATAAGACACCAAAGACTGAGAAACCTGTAACGTGGCCATAATGGATTGATCGCTGCAGGTGATTGATCCTTTGAACATTCTCTAGATTCACATGGTGGTAAGAAGCGCTTAATATTTCTGTGTGCTGCGTCAAGTTGATTGTAGAAGCCCATGGAGTTTCAGGTTTTAGAGGCAATGTAGAATTTTCGTTATAAAAAGTCGTACCATTAATCTTTACGTTGTTTTTGAAGACCACGAGGTATGTTCCGTTGACTGTAATAGGGACCTCATTATTTTCTCGATGACAGCCAATTATCATTGATGACAACAAGACTGTCACTTATCGGTGAAATTGGCGTGAGGTTGTTAAATGTTGTACTGCAATTAGCGGTGTTGCGAGTCAGTAGTTGCAGAGCGCATGATGTAGTCAGAGATGGTAAGCAAAACGTTGGTGTTGTGTCGCTGCAGTTCTTTACGACTACGGTATGGTTATAACACTTGGCTAAGATGGATTCTTCAAGGTGCAGGATTTGGTGGCCATGAGCTACGGGTAAAATAGTAATTTTCTTACATCTAAACATAGGAATCGGATATCTTATTAAAAAGTAAATTATGTTATTATACTGTAATATCTTAATTCTAGCCACTGCCATAACATCTGCCACGGTAAGGTCAGTGAAGTGCTCGTCTCCTGTTATGAAATTTATTTCGTTACTGTCTAAGAGAATGGGACTTAAGACCCCAATTTTGGCGAAAGTGACAGCTGTTATAATGTTATTTAATTCTGTAATAATTGCTCTGTTTCTAGCCAGAAGTATGTCATAAAGGTGATCGGTGTTTATTTCTCTTTCTTTTGTTAATTTCAGGATTTTATTTACTGTAATGGTAAGGTTATTGATTTCTTTCTGTACCTGGGTGTTTATGGTAAACTGTCTGTCCTGCGAGTTAATTAGCTGTTCTTCTGTGTTCATTAATCTATTGAAGTCGTCATGGTCAGGAGTTCCAGTAATGTATTTCAGGACTGTCCCTAGGGCATTCAGGCTTCTCGCCTGTCTGTGGTGAGCGTTTATCATTTGTATCAGTCGACTTGTCTGGTTTATGTCCGCGTCTAGTAACTTCCTCATATGTGACTGAGGAAAGTGGTCTGTGGCATTAATTGTCTCGTCTCTCAGTAATTCGTAAAGTGTCAAGTTGGTAACATGCTTGATGTGTCCTGAATTCTCCCAAATTACAAGGTCCTCACCGACCACCGGAATGTACCTTGCATTGGTATAGTCGATTAACCTTCCTGTCGTTGCCGATATTGATATGGCCAAAATTATGAAAATCCTAAAAACATATATGAAAGTTTTTTGTTAATTGTTTATCATTAGAAACACCTAGGTTCTAGATTAAGTTTAACGAAGGTTGTCTTTATGGACCCTTCTCCCTTTTATTAAAACTGTTGTACCCAAGTCTTTTTCCACCTCTTCCTCAGTATAAAGAGGCGTAAGCTTATTGCCTAGTCTCCTGTTATTTTTAACAAGTACTTTTTCTCCAACAGGGAACTCCCTATCCTGCCTGTTCTTATTATGAGTTGTTAGTTCTCCTTCCTGTGCGTTTCTTAAGCGGCATGGTATTTGGTTGTCATCTCTAATTGAACGAAATACGGTAAGGGGCTTCATCCCCGTTACTGTGTGAATGGACCTGTTATACTCAATCGTAGCTAAAAGGACAATTTCAACATCATCAAGATTTTGTCAAGTTTAAGGCATCGTGCTATTTCCATTAGTGTGCTATGGAATCGCTCCACCTGACCATTTGATGTACTATGTAGTGCTGGAGCATTCGCAATGTCGATATTGAAGTGATTCTTTAATGTAGCTTTGATGCTGTGTGAATTCAGCGACTTCTCATTGTCGCAATAAACTATTCGAGTACCGAAAAACATGTTGAGTAACTGAAGGAGCTGTGGTTTGACATCTACTATCGTTCTTGATTTCAACGACTGTACTATCGCAAATTTTGAAAACTTGTCGATGCACATCAAGAAGAACTTGAACCCGGTAGAAAATATGTCAATGTGAAGAATTTCTCCACAATATGTTGGTATGGGCGTTTGAGCGATAAGCTGTTTCTTTGGGTGCCGATCATACTTCGCCCGCGAGCAAGTTCGACAATTTCCCACAAATTGTTTAATTTTTTTCTCCATTTTTGGAAAGAAATAATCCTCTAGAATTTGTTTTGTGTTCTCCTGCGCTGCTCGATGCGCTCTGTTATGTTCAGCAGCGATAATTTCCTGCTGCTCATTCGGATTCGTAATGTCGTTAACGAATTTCTCCGTATGTCTGAATTTAAGTGTTGGAAACATTTCGACCAGTTCGTGCTAAAACTGTGCAAGTGCATGCAGATCGCAGTGTATTGCGTTTACTGCTGTTGTGTTTACGGCCTCCTGTAAAAGTTCTAATAAATCCTTTTTTTCTCGGTAAGAAATGATATGCCTTGTCTTTTTCCAAAAATTATAAAAAAGTTTTTCTTTGAGGTTCTGTACCTACCTCCACAATAATCTGGTTGCGGAAGCAATTTACCGGTTTTTCCGATCTTTCAATTGTATGGGTTGATGATTCCTTGCTATGAATTGTCTCGATGCTCGTGTTATCTAAAGCATTTATATGTTGCCTAGATAGAGCGTCTGCCACCACATTTTCCTTTCCTGGTTTGTAGATTAGCTTTGCGTTGCATTCGTCTATGAAGGCTTTCCATCTTTTAATTTTCGAATTAGGATTCCTATCCGAAACCGCAAAGGTCAGCGGCTGGTGGTCAGTATAAACATTAAGTTTTGTTACGCCGTACAGGTAGTTTCTAAGAGCTTTCAATGCCCATACAATAGCTAACAATTCCCTTTCATTGGTAGCGTAATGCTCCTCGCTCCCGGACAGAGTGCGAGAAATCATGGTAATCGGTTTGCTCTCCTGAGAGAGGACGGCGCCTATAGCATGAGCCGTCGCGTCAGTAGTTAGATCAAATGGTTTGTTAAAATCTGGGTACGTCAGGTTTACATCCTCTGACGCTAAAATTTCTTTAATTGTTTCGAAGGTCTTTTTCTGTTCATCCGTCAAATCAATTCTGATTTTTTTTGATTGGGACGCAGTAACTCGACCGTATTCGCCTCTCATGATGCTCGACAATGGTTTTGATATTCTAGCGAAATCCCTTATAAAACATCTATAATAACCCGCTAGACCTAGGAATGATCTGAGTCCCTTTAGAGTGGTGGGCTCAGGGAAACTTCGTATTGTGTCGACTTTGTCTGGACACGTTTTTATTCCTCCTTGTGAAACTAAGAACCCCAGGTATTCGACCTCAGTCCTAAAAAATTTGGATTTTTCAACCGACACTCTCATGTTGGCCCTAAATAATTCATTTAAAATTGATTCTATATCTTTCAGATGCTGCTGTTTGTTTTCCGAAAAAATAATAACATCGTCTACATAGACAAAACAGCTTTTCCTAATATGCTCTCTTAATACGTCGTCTATGGCGCGTTGAAAGATGATCGGCGCGTTTTTTAATCCAAAAGGTAACCGGCAAAATTCATACTTGCCATTCTTGACAGAGAAAGCTGTTTTTTCCCTATCACGCTCCAATAGTTTAATCTGATGGAAACCAGATTTTAAGTCCAAAGTGGTGAAGTATTTACTACCACCCAAATTGGAAAGAATTCCTGTTATGTCGGGAATTGGGTATTTATCACCGATAGTTTTTTCATTGAGCTTCCGAAAGTCAATAACTAATCTCTGCTTCGCCTGTCCGTTTTCGTCTACCCCATTTTTCTTTACCACCCATATAGGGTTGTTAAACGGTGATCTTGATGGCCGGATAACTCCATTTGCTAACAAGTCCTTGATTTCTTTGTCCACGAAATCCGCTACACTCAGTGGGTACGGGTATAATCTTGAGTAAACTGGTGTTTCGTCCTCCGTTCGAATTGTTGCTATCACCTTTGTATTGTACGGTAATGCCTCATTGGGGTCAGCAAAAACCCCATTCATCCTTTTGATCATCCTAGAAAAATCTTCCCCAACGTCTGTTGGTACTAGATTTGTTTGAAGCCTAAGATGGCTTACGTCATGACTGGAAATGAAGAAGATTTCCTCCTCACCAAAATCATGATTTATTGTGTTCGATTTAAGGTCAATGTTCGCATGGACCCTGTTTAGTATGTCGAGCCCAAACACGCCATCAAATGATGTTAAGTCCGGTAAGATGAAAAATTCTGCCACTACACCAAATATTTTTATGTAGCATTTTTCCATGATAGAAGTAACCCCGTGAATAGATTTTACAGAGAATGTGTCCCTGAAATGTTGTGTCCTTAAAGCCGGTGTTAGTTTCATATAACTCCTCGACGCACCAGTATCGATAAGGAGTTTCACTTCTTTCCCTCCTAGGGACTTTGAAATCCAGGGTAGGTAAACTTACGTCATCCGCCGCTTGTTCGGCTTCTGCACCGTACAATGATTCACTCTGTGGCTCAACTTCCTCCTCCAGATGATTAACACGTTGGACCTTTGGTCCTGTGTAACGTCCAGAATTTGCTGGACGTTTTTGTTGATACCCCTGTTGCATTCTATTACTGTTTCCTTGATAGGCACCTCGGTCTCTGTCAAACGATTGGTGTTTAAATTTCGATGAGGATGGATCAACGTCCATTGGTTCCGCTCTGACTAGTCTGTCGCTGTCACGTCCGTTATTTACCCTTTGATTTTCCGTAAAATGAGGTGCATGTCCGGGTTTGTACTGCCTATTACTATAGTAGTGTGGGCTCTTATGAGCTGAGGGTGGATCATAAGTGTTTGTCCTATGGTTGTTCTGGCTTGAAATTATATTATTATTTTTTTTAATGTGGCAATTTTTTTTCCTGGCAGCAAAATTGGCCGCGAACGCATACCGCTCATGGTTTGAGTCTACCTCCTTAGCAAGAGCAGACGGAAGGTCAGACGGCCGTGAAGCGAAAAGAATGTCGCATAAGGGCTTCCTTAAGCCGGAAATGAAAACTCTTAGGGCATCTGCCCTATATTTCTCGTTTATAATTTCTGCCACGCTACTCTCGTAAGACATTATAGTCTTATTAGCTAGTAACGTTAGCTTCTTTTCTATCTCATCGTAGAATTCCAGACAGGACCTAGAACCCTGTCTTAAGGTAGATAATTCCTGCTCTATAAGATATACGGGACGTTTGTCCGCGTACGTAAAGTCTAAACGTGCTATAATGGCATTAAAATTAAGCACAGTACTAAACGATGAGAGGACCGCATCGGCAGCCCCTCTTATTTTGTTCCTCAAAATGGTAACTGCTTGGTAGTGTCGTTCACTGCCATCGTACCTTTTGAACAGTTCATAAGCGTTATGCGCCGCCTCGCGCCATGACACATATGTGCCTATGTGACCATGAAATTCGGGAAGTGATTTGATCGCATCAAGCGTTATGTCACATGTCACTAGTGGATTTACAGATACCTTTAGATATTTTTCTACCTTTGGCCTGCTGCCCGTCACTTGGTTTTGGATTGCTAATAACTTCCTATCGAACTCCAACCTTTGTGCTGCCAAAGCACTTCTAACTTCCGCCTTAATTAACTCGCTTATTTGTTCTGTGTTCATATTTGCTTTCTGACTTCCTAACTTTAAATTTCTAAAAAGGTCTTCCAGACCTTCACTCATTAATTTTTGTTCTGTCACTTTCCTTTATTTTATTCACAATTATTGTTATATTTATTCCAGGAAACGAGCATCTCACTTACCCTTCCATTGGATTTGAATAGATTAAAATTAAGTTCAGGTTCTTCCGGTTAGTTGATCGGGCCAAAGGTTGTCTCTTCTTAAAGTCCGCGTTGAGTCCAAGTAGTTGATTGTTGTTGATTTTAAGTGAGCCAGCTATCGTAGTCACACGAGTCGAGTTAAGAACTTTATATTTTTCTATTAAACTTTTCACTCGCGGGCCCCACGTTGGGCGCCAATTATTCAAATGTATTGTTCAATTTTAAAATTATTTTATTTGCCGTCATCTCGGCTTAGTTGTCAAGTATAAAGTGCACCTTAAAATTATTCCTAACTTAGCTCAAGCCACCAACCCGCATCGCGTTGTGGCTCCTCTGCTGACGTTTTGCTGACCTTGCGCCTCGTGCATGGTGTTTGTTTACTTTGATGTCTGGCCAATGTTCTCACGCAAAATGTGCTGACTTAGCGACATGTGCAGAGTGGTAGGCTCTTATTACGACGGGAATTAGGGTGTGTCGTTTCCTCGCGATAACTTGTACATGCAAGAAAATCGGTTTTATACCTAAATGTAAAATTGTGGAATTTTTCCAAATGCGCTGTCGTTTTAGCTTTATGCCAACTTCTGAAAGATAAATAAGATTAATTAACTTTAATATGTGAAGCTAACGATTTGAAGCAACTTGATATGGACTTCTAAATGTGTACATGCAAGAGAATCGGTTTTATACCTAAATGTAAAATTGTGAAATTTTTCCAAATGCAATGTCGTTTTGGTTTTATGCCAACTTCTGTAAGATGAAGAAGGTTAATTAACTTTATTATGTGAAGCTAATGATTTGAAGCAATTCTTTGTGGATTTCTAAATGTGTATATGCAAGAAAATCGGTTTTATACCTAAATGAAAAATTCTGGAATTTTTCCCAATGCACTGTCGTTTTGGCTTTATGCCAACTTGAGTAAGATGGTGAGGGTTAATTAACTTTAATATGTGAAGCTAACGATTTGAGGCAACTTGATATGGATTTCTAAATGTGTACATGCCAGAAAATCGGTTTTATACCTAAATGTAAAGTTGTGGAATTTTTCCAAATGCGCTGTCGTTTTAGCTTTATGCCAACTAAGGCATATAAATAAGGTTAATTAACTTTAATATGTGAAGCTAATGATTTGAAGAAAACCGGTTTTATACCCAAGTGTAAAATAGTGGACTTTTTCCAAGCGCACTGCCGTTTTAATTTTATGCCAACTTCTGTATGATAAAAAAGGTTAATTAATTTAATATGTGAAGCTAATGATTTGAAGCAACTTGATATGGATTTATGAATGTGTACATGCAAGAAAATCGGTTTTATACCTAAATGTAAAATTCTGCAATTTTTTCCAAATGCACTGCCGTTATGGCTTTATGTCAACTTGAGTAAGATGAAGAAGGTTAATTAACTTCATATGTGAAGCTAATGATTTGAAGCAACTTGATATGGATTTCTAAACGTGTATATGCAAGAAAATCGTTTTTATACCTAAGTTAAAATAGTGAACTTTTTCCAAGTGCACTGCCGTTTTGGCTTTATGCAAACTTCTGTATGTGAAGATGGCTAATTAACTTTAATATGTGAAGCTAATGATTTGAAGCAACTTGATATGGATTTCTAAATGTGTGCATGCAGGAAAGTCGGTTTTATACCTAAATGTAAAATTGTGGAATTTTTCCAAACGCACTACCCTTATGGCTTTATGCCAACTTTAGTAAGATGAAGAAATTAATTAACTTTTATATGTTAAGCTAATGATTTGAAGCAACTTGATATGGATTTCTAAATGTGTGCATGCAAGTAAATCGGTTTTATACCTAAATGTAAAATTGTGGAATTTTTTCAAATGCACTCGGGGTTTTGGCTTTATGCCAACTTCTGTATGATGAATAAGATTAATTAACTTTAATATGTGAAGCTAATGATTTGAAGCAACTTGATATAGATTTCTAAATGTGTACATGCAGGAAAATCGGTTTTATACCTAAATGTGAAATTGTGGAATTTTTCCGAAAGCACTGCCGTTTTGGCTTTATGCCAACATCAGTAAGATGACGAATAAATTAACTTTAATATCCGAAGTTAACGATTTGAAGCAACTTCATATGGATGTCTATATGTGTATATGCAAGAAAGTCAGTTTTATGCCTAAATGTAAAATTATGGAATTTTTCCAAATGCACTGCCGTTATGGCTTTATGTCAACTTGAGTAAGATGAAGAAGGTTAATTAACTTTTATATGTTAAGCTAATGATTTGAAGCAACTTGATATGGATTTCTAAATGTGCATATGCAAGAAAATCGGTTTTATACCTAAATGTAAAATTGTGGAATTTTTTCCAAATGCACTGCCCTTTTGGCTTTATGCCAACTTTTGTAAGATGAAGAAAGTTAATTAGCTTTAATATGTGAAACTAATGATTTGAGTTAACTTGATATGGATTTTTAAATGTGTACATGCCAGAAAATCGGTTTTATACCTAAATGTAAAATTGTGGAATTTTTCCAAATGCACTGTCGTTTTGGCTTTATGCCAACTTCAGTAAGATGAAAAAGGTTAATTAACTTTAATATGTTAAGCTAATGATTTGAAGCAACTTGATATGGATTTCTAAATGTGTACATGCAAAAAAATCGGTTTTATACCTAAATGTAAAATTGTGGAATTTTTCAAAATGCGCTGTCGTTTTAGCTTTAGGCCAACTTCAAAAGTGAAGAAGGTTAATTAAATTTAATATGTGCAGCTAATGATTTGAAGTAACTTGATATGGATTTCTAAATATGTACATACAAGAAAACCGGTTTTATACAAAATGTAAAATAATGGAATGTTTTCCAAATGCACTGCCGTTATGGCTTTATGTCAACTTGAGTAAGATGGTGAGGGTTAATTAACTTTAATTGGTGAAGCTAATGATTTGAAACACTTATATGTGGACTTCTAAATGTGTATGTGCAAGAAAATCGGATTTATACCTAAATGAAAATTATGGAATTTTTTCCAAATGCACTGCCGTTTTGGCTTTATGTCAACTTCTGTAAAATGAAGAAGGTTAATTAACTTTAATATGTGAAGCTTATGATTTGAGGCAACTTGATATGGATTTCTAAATGTGTACATGCAAGAAAATCGGTTTTATACCTAAATGTAAAATTGTGGAATTTTCCAAATGCACTGCCGTTTTGGCTTTATGCAAACTTCTGTAAGATGAAGAAGGTTAATTAACTGTAATATGTGAAGCTAATGATTTAAAGCAACTTGATATGGATTTCTAAATGTGTACATGCAAGAAAGTCGGTTTTATACCTAAATGTAAAATTCTAAAGATTTTCGAAATGCACTGCCGTTTTGGCTTTATGCCAACTTCTGTAAGATGAAGAAGGTTAATTAACTTTAATATGTGAAGCGTTATGATTTGAAGCAACTTGATATGGATTTCTAAATGTGTATATGCAAGAAAATCGGTTTTATACCTAAATGTAAAATTCTGGAATTTTTCCAAATGCACTGCCGTTTTGGCTTTATGCCAACTTCAGAAACATGAAGAAGGTTAATTAACTTTAACTATTAACTTTTTTTTGTGACGCTATTGATTTGAGGACACTTGATATGGATATCTAAATGTGTACATGCAAAAAATCGGTTTTATACCTAAATGTAAAATTCTGGAATTTTTCCAAATGCACTGTCGTTTTAGCTTTATGCCATTTTCTGTAAGTTAAACAAGGGTAAATAACTTTAATATGTTAAGGTAATGATTTGAAGAAATTCGTTGTAGATTTCTAAATGTGTATATGCAAGAAAATCGGTTTTATACCTAAATGTAAAATTGTGGAATTTTTCCAAATGCACTGCCGTTTTGGCTTTATGCCAACTTTAGTATGATGAAGAAATTAAGTTAACTTTAATATGTGAAGCTAATGATTTGAAGCAACTTGATATGGATTTCTAAATGTGTACATGCAAGAAAATCGGTTTTATACCTAAATGTAAAAATGTGGAATTTTTCCAAATGCACTGCCGTTTTGGCTTTGTGGCTACTTCTGTAAGATGAAGAAAGTTAATTGAAGCTAATGATTTGAAGCAACTTGATATGGATTTTTAAATGTGTACATGCCAGAAAATCGGTTTTGTACCTAAATATAAAATTGTGGAATTTTCCAAATGAACTGTCGTTTTGGCTTTATGCAAACTTCTGTATGATGAAAAAGGTTAATTAACTTAAATGTGTGAATCTAATGATTTAAAGCAATTTGATATGGATTTCTAAATGTGTATATGCAAGAAAATCGGTTTTATACCTAAATGTAAAATTGTGGAATTTTTCCCAATGCACTGTCGTTTTGGTTTTATGCCAACTTCTGTAAGATCAAGA